>NC_090321.1:63354793-63656184 GCF_040869045.1 Eurosta solidaginis
TTTATTTCACAGTCTTTCCAGCACGTGTTCCCATTGCTGTTGTTGGCTTTTTCCCTATTAATTTCCATTTCATTTCATAATATACTTACGTACTTATCTAAAAGTATGTAAGAGAAGTAAGTACGTGCTGTTGCTTGGCCATTGTTTTGCAAATGTGTTTAGCATTTTGAAGAAGTACCGAGTACGAGTGGGTGTTCACAAAGCACATACACAGCAACCACACACACGTGCTAGAACTCAAATGAAGGCACGTCTCAAAAGCTAGTAAGCCGTGCGACTATTTATACCAGTGCTACTACCCAAACTCTCAACAAGAAGTTCTTCTCAGTAGCAGCAATTTATAGTATCTAATATTCTTGTTCTTTCTCAGCTCTTTCACTTCTTTTAGTTCTCTTAAATGTGGCTTTTTTAAACGCAATTAAGTCCAGTTTATATTGAAGCTGACTGCAGTCTGTTTGAAGGGGATCTAAGTTTTTGGTAACTGCAATTTGTCATGATGCTTAAGCAGCAGTAGTACATGAATGAAGATTTGCTTTCGCTTCATTTTTAAGAGCTGCAGAATGTTTCACAACAGACCACATTGCTTAGAAGTTGCAGGCACAGTTTGGGTTTGTGTTGTTTTGTACGTATTTTCAATGACGATAAGCTTTGCCTGCCTGTCGTTTCTTTATTCTTCATTATGAGTCAGCAAATTTCTAGCTCAAAAACGAACTTCAATTAAATTTTTTCTTTCAACGGAGAAGGTAACAAACAAGGCAGCCCTATTTTAAACACCGTTATATTAGCCTCCCCTGTATGTTTGTATGTAACCCAACTCCTTTAAACTCGATTTGGACCCATTTTAAACGGACAGATTTAATTCAAACTTTGTACACCGATGACAATGCAATAATTTGATGGTGGGGCGACATTAAGTCAACGAACACAAAGTCAATTGATCTTATGGCCACTTGCAATGCTAAATTTTAACTTTGCGAACGTATCGAGGGCCGCTGACAAAAAATAAATTGATGGTGAGGTGACTTTAATTCAACGGACATAAAGTCAATTCACCTCATGAACACTTCTAATGGCATTAAGGTCACATGTATCAAGGACTAATGACAATAAAATAATTTAATGCCGGAGTGACATAATGTCAATTGACCTTAAACCCTCTTAAAATTGTTATAAAGTCAATTGAAACTTTGCACATGTAATAGACCGATAAAGACCGATGCAATAATTTGATTTTGGGGTGATATAGTTACCGGACATAAGGTCAATTTAGTTTATAGACATATGAATTGGTCAGAAAGTCAATTGGTCATTTAAAGTGGCCATAAGGCCAATTGACTTTGTGACTTAAAAATTTGGTGTAGTGACCATTTAGGAAATTTCCGTTTGACCAGGCGACTATTTGGAGGAAAAGGCCATAACCAGATTTTTTTATTAATTGAAACCAGCACCAAAACATGAACTTAAAAATTAAAAATTTAATTACTCTCCTAATAACTTAAATTTTATTATAAGAAAATAAGAGATAGAAGGTAACGAAAAGGCCGATGAGTTTCCAAAGGAGGGTGCAGCACTCCGGTAAACGTCCCAATCCCTTTGGTAGAAATCAAAAGGAGACAGGAGTTGCATATGATGCATCAAGCAGGAAAGGCGTGGAGGAAAGAGCTGCCAAATTTCTAAGATGATGTGCAAATCCTACGATATTAAACTCACAACGTGGCTTATATCTCTGAAGAGAGAAGGCGATGGACATACGAACTAGACACTGTCTTCTGATGTCACATACTTAAAAGTTAGGATCCGTCAGTAATAGTAGTTGAGGAACGTGCGACTGAGCACGTTCTGTGTTCATATCCTGCGTTCGTTAGTTCAAGGCTCCAGTTGTTTGGGCGGCAGAGTTGCCAGTTCTCGAAGCAGCAATGAAGCTAGAAAGCTTATAGTATTTGCCAAGAGGACTTAGCTATTCTAAAACATAAGTCCTGGCACCTGTTTTGGGTTCTTCCGTCGTCAAAAAATTCTGGTAATTTGATGGTGAGGTGACTTAAATTCAACGGGCATAAGGTCAATTGACCTCATACACACTTCTAATGGCATTAAGGTCAGGCGAAACTTTTCACATTCATCAAGGACTAATGATAAGGCAATAATTCAATGCCGGCGTGACATAGATCAACGGACATAAGGTCAACTGACATTATGACCACTTTAAATTGCCATAAGGTCAATTGAAGCGTTACACACGTATCAGGGAGCGGTGCAGTAATTTGAGGGTGGGGGGACAAAAAGTCAACGGACAAAAGGCCAATTTCGCTCAAGGGCATATAAATTGAAATTGGCCATAATACCAATTGACTTAGTGACTTTTCAAAATTTTTTGTAGTGGCCATTTAGGAAATTTTTATTTAACCATGTGACTATTTCGGGGAAAAAGTCATACACAAATTTTTAAATAATTGAGACCAGCACACAACAAGATCAAAAAAAAAAATTACAATTTAATTATCAATAAAATGAGTTTTTATTATAAGTAAAGTTATTTTCAATCATTGTCTTACTGTAACAAACTATTTATGATTAAAAATTATTTTCTAATTTTTAGTTCGGTTAGCTATAAAAGGGCGATTTTTTAGTTTTTTTCTTTTATTATTTATACTTTTATTTATTTCAGTTTTAGGTTCCTTCACTTTACTGGCAAGTCACTGTTAATTTGCAAAATTATAACACTTCCCTGTATTTCAAAAGCCTTCACTTTCGTTCCCTTCCACCTGCTAGCAACTACTCAATTTTCACTTTGAGCTGCATATATCTTCATATCTGGCATACCATTTTCTTTTGTCACACTTTATTCTCATTAAGAAACGCGTCAACTTCCTTCTTCAACGCTAATTATTGTTCATTAAACTCTTTTAACCAAAGTTGTCAGCTGGAAAGTCTTACAAAAAAAAAATTTAACAAATGACCGTAATTTACTGCATCTCTTTTTTTAGCTTTCTTTAAGACTTTGTTTTATAATTTAGTACCTGCCTTATTTTGTTATTGTTGTTGTGTTCAACACTGGACAATGCACAATGGGTGTATATGAAAAGAATTGTAGTTCTAACCTTTTCCGTGTCTTTTGTTTACATGCAATTCTTTGGATTTTATTTCACACATAATTTTTTTTCTTTTATATTTCACAAATGACTTTAAATTACAACTCGTCTTCAGTGTACTTTGTGTTTTTGTTGTTTTATGTAACGCCAACTAAAACTTGCATTTTTTTGCTAAAGAATGACCCACTTTTTGATTTGCACTATTAACTGGTATTCTCACTGCTGTCGCTTGTACTTTTAACGCCTTCCTTTCTTTCTTTTAATAATAATACCTACTTTGGCTTCTTGTTGTTGCTGATCTTTATTCTTTTCTTGCTTCTTTGCAATATCCCTGCAAACACAGTTTCTAACGTTAGAGAAATATTGTAGTTTTACATTAGAATTCTAATGTAGTTCTCTAATGCATTTCGAATCGAAAACTAGGTTAGAGAACTCGATTAGAATTCGACTGTGAAACGATTCGAATAACACTAGAAATGCGATGTTATGATTATTGTCACAGTTATCGATTATTCGCACGACATGATCAGTCATAGTGTTACACAAAAAAAAAAAATGAAAATAGTGAAAAGGTGTGTGGAAATATTGTAAGCTGAGAAATAAGTTTTTTTATTTATAATAATAAATACTAGTAAGTGAAAATGAATCCAAGAAAGTTAAAAAGGGAAAGCGAGCCGATTATTGAAGGGCTATTTGAATGGCATGAAGAAAACGCTTCCTCATCCGTACCTCAAACCAATGCCGAGCTCAATCCTGAGGAAATAAGTGGAAGCGAAAATTCCAACACAATAACTAGTACTGAAAACTGTGAAACATACGATAGGATTTTGAATTATTTTTATTTTATTATAATTTATAAGCTTATAACCAAATAAAAGTATCTGATATAATGAAACAATGAAAATTTCACTGATTTTAAATAACTGAACTAAATTGCGCATCACTTAAAAATTCTCATTAGAAACCCATTAGCAATTGACGTTAGAATTCGATTAGAATTCTAACCCTTTTCTCGATATCGAGAACGAAGTCCCCTTTTTGTCGAGAATGCTATAATTCGCGACAGTTTCGCAAATCGTCCTCTAACCTTCTACCTTAGAGAAATACATTAGAATTCGATTCGTCTTCTAATCGTTTTCTAACCCAAATGTTTGTTGGGATGCTGAAAACACTAATGATATCCAGCCAATCAGTCAGATAGGTATTGCACTGTGGGATCAAACATTTAAAACGGGGAAGAAAAATTGTTTTTAACTTTCAGACTCTCGAAGTCCCTTTCTACCTCCCTGCTTTTAGCATGCTGTATTAGGTTAGGTTGTACTGGCCGGTCCATGACTGAATGTCCGTAGTGTTACCAGAAGTTTGTTTTAACGACCAAACTGTAAAACCCTATAAAAACGAGGTCCTATGTTATAATGTTGTAAAATAACTCCGTCCTTTTGGCAAATACTAGAAGCTTCCTAGGACTTAAGCCACATGCTGTTTCTAGATCTGACAGCTGTATCAGCTGGAGTCTTAGCCTGGCAAGCGCAGGGCACGAGCACAGAACGTTTCCTCCTCCAACCCGCACTTCCTACATCTGATATCACTGACCAAGCCTAATTTAAAGGCATGTCACGCCAGTAGGCAGTGTCCATTCAAAATACCCGTCGCGAGTCCACAGTCCTCTCTTTTTAATGATAGAATCAACTATGTTAGGTTGTAAGACCGCTTTTTGGTGCAAGTCATCACTTTAACCCTATTGTATCATTCATCTATTTCGAAGGCTGTTAGTTTTTTATTTGGCTCATTATGCACCAATTTGATCATGACACCAACCAGCTCCTCTTCTACTGATTTCCACCTATTGATTAACATTTTTCAGGGACTGCTTCGATGAAAACTGGAGTTTCGTCGTTAGCTCCTTTTAGTAACATTGAGTAAGCTAGAGTCTGACCGTTACCTCCCTTTGGCTTATTAACCTCTTCGTCTTTACTTTTTATGCCACAACTTCCCTCCTCTTTCTGCATTTGTAGTTTTGAGTTATATGGCTTCCAGTACTTAGACTTCCCTCATTGATCTGCTGATTGAGAGGCGTGGTTCCTGTACTTTCGGCTAGGAACAAATTGCCTGTTTAGGGTAGAGGCGGAGATATTTTAATTTTCAACCTACACATTATTTTATCTTGTTTTTGTTTGTTCACGTTGTATTCTAAAATCGATACTTATTTTCTGCTAGATATGTGTTGCCAAGTTTAGCTACGAACTCAAAAACTCCGTAAGGTGTTGTCGACTAGCGGACCGGCTAGACGTTATTCGACCCAAACTTTAGGATTAAAAAAGTATATCGCTTCCTAATTACGATTTGTTTCACATAGATCGGCCACTTGCAAAAAACAGTCTTCCAAGTAACCAAAAATCCAGGCAAGAAGCTTGTCATGAGTTCAGCCGAAACCTAAAGCTGAACTGGAAGGACAACGTCATTTAGCGCCAAAAGAAAGCGTGTAATGCATTATAAACCTGTAAAAGAGCCATTGTCAAAAAATGCGGACTCGCCCCCAAAACATATGCAGATGGATTCGTGTACACCTGACATGGGGCCCGGGACACAGGGATATCGAGGGTAACTGCATTGTAGACGAACTCGCTAGGTAGGTTCTTACGCGTAGCTTATATGCCCTTTTCCACACGCAAGCTTATGCTAAAAGAGCACATCTACAGTCAAGCCGACGAAACATAGCGACTAATACCGGTGTGTCGATTGGATTGCTTAGATGTAATCCGGTCAAAATGTAATCCTAATAGATCCCGTTAGGTTTACAACCTAAGCAGGGATAAAATGCCCACATTTGTAGGTATACTAACTGGGCACTGCCTTAAGTATAGGCAGGCATGCAGAAATGTTAAGAAAAGCTGTATCGCCGGTGCTGCAGGAGTTGCGAGGAGGATGAAGAGGAGGACATGGTTCACGTCTCGCCAGGTCATGGAGTATGACAGCAAGAACTTGGTAGCCTTTATCAGATTCTCAAAATGGTTGTAAAAGGAAAGGTAATTGTTTATTTTAGTTGTATCACAACGGGCCTAATTGTCACCGGCCTATGTGCGCCCCGGGAAAGGCGGCGGCGGCCCGGTCGTTGGTTAGGCTTCGTGATATGGGCTATAGGCTTTCTGACTTCGGACACTCTAGCCTTCTTACCAGTTTCGACTTTATCCCGGACAGAACGGAGTATTGTATGCCGATATCTGCTCCCTATACAACCTTCACCACAGTCATTCCACCGAGAGAGGAGTGGGGAAGAGGAATTATCTAGGACATGGGACCGGTTAACTTGTTCACGCATGGGTCGAAGTTGGACGGAGAGGTTGGGGCGATCTTTTTTCAAGAGCTAAATGTAAGCCGCAAGTTTAAGTTGGCTGATCACTGCAGTGTTTTCCAAGCGGAAGTTGCTGCGATTAAGGATGCGGTGGATGAAATGCTATCCAGTTTTTCTACGGTTAGGGAATTTAACATCTACTCTGATAGCCAAGCGGCTATTAAGGCCTTGAGCTCAATTTCAGTGTGATCGAAGGTGGTCTGGCAGTGCCTGACCTCGCTTGCGATTGCATCGAATTATTTTACAATTAAGATTATCTGGGTCCCGGGTAACTGTCAAGCGGATCTCTTAGCCCCCATCGGTACAACTGAACCAGATGAAGATGGCTGTAGGGATTTCGGGATTCCGCTGGCCACCTGTGGATTGCTCCTCCATAGCTGGGCCTCAAGTCAGCTCAGCAAACGTTGGGCGGACACCACGTCTTGCAGAGTAGCAAGATATTTCTGGCCGAAAGTGGATGGCAGGAGGTCTGCTGAAATAATTGGGTTCGCTAAGGCTCACCTATCAATGGTCATTGGGGTTTTGACAGGACACTGTCCCATGGGTATCCATGCGGTTCGTCGTATACTGGAAACTCCATCCTGCTGCTGTATGGAGGATGATGAGGTGGAATCACCAAATCACTTTCTGCTTGATTGCCCAGCTTTTGCAAGAACTAGGCGATAGTACTTCGGTCGTGACTCACTTGGATCTCCCGAGGATTTATCTTTACCTTTATTTCTTTAATTATAAGCCTTGGAATACAATCCTTACAGAATATTTACTTAACTAATTTATAGGTTACATACTAATTTTGTGTATAAATCGAACCACTTATAGGGCTGAGTTAAGCATCGAGAAAAAAGCATTACTTGGCATCGAAAAATCCAAAGTGATAGATAGCATCACTTAGTGAATTAAACTCCCTTAAAGCACGATTTGCGGGAGCATTACGAGCATATAGTGTTCTCGTGATCGATATAATTCGGAGCTTTATCGTTGCTACCCAACGATTCTCTAAGTAGCCAGATCTAAGTCACCGTTATTTTTGGTGTATGTGGTATCACAACGGACCTTCGTGCTGTCCAAGTGAGCTTTCCTTATCAGGACAGCTACCACCTAACCTAACTTATGTGCGCCCTCGGTCAGCCACTTCAACCTAACCTAACCTCACCTATGTATGTATGCTTCAAAAGATGGATGCGAAAATGCATAGCTATACATGCCAACGAATACTTTTTTTAACAATTTTTGGTTAAACGCTTTTTTAAACATTTGGTTCACAGCGAACAAACACACAAACTTTGTTTTTGTATGTTGAAGCTGGAATTATTGGATTAAATACCTCTTCAGCGACTTATTCAGCGTATACTTGGGTTCATCCCATTGTGGAAATTAATATAGTAACAGAGTATGGCAGTTAGTTACCTTTGTAACACTAGTAGCTGTTAAAGCAACAATAGCAAGAAAGTTACACCGCTTAATTACTTCCCTTTGCTTGTAATTCAGTTGCACTTGGTATTGCACTAAGTCAACTTTACTTCATATTATCTTGCGGCTGTCGCTGTAACAAGCGCCGTCAACACTTGCAGAGCCGAACTGCTGCATGTGTTTGCTGAATTTCTTTAATATGTCCACATGCATTACAGACAATGTTTTTTTCTTCTACTTAAAATTGTTTTATTAAAACTAACATGTATCCAACTAAAAGTTATGTTTTTCTTTCTATTTCCTTTTATTTTGTTTTCATTTTTACTATAACTAAACTTTCCTCGCTTATTATTTGCATCTTAAACAAAAACATCTCACTATCCCGTTGCTCCATATTTATGTAACGTCAACTGCAACTTTGCACAACACTTCAACTTCGCACTGCACTCTCGCGCGCATATCAACCAACCATCATCATCATTATAATTTTGTGTGCTGCTGTTTTCGCTGATATCTCCACCAATCAACTGCTGCTACTGCCCCAACAATAAAAAAAAAACACAAAAGAGCGCATACAGCAAACTCACTTTCTCACGCCACCACATCTTTATTTGTTTTTCTCGTGTACTCGCAGCTGTTATGTTTCATTACGCTCAACTCTGCTGCAGGGATGATAAATGGATTTTTTTGTTTTGTACCAAACGGGGGAAAAAAATGTACCAAAAGTCTTCGGATGTGAATTTGAACCAAACTAGAGCTATATTATGCTTCTTTATCCAAGAACTGTTTTTAGTCAGGAAACTTTCTAATACAAAGTAAAGGTAGTATAACAGGGAGATATGATTTATGAAGAAATACTTTTCCAGTAAAAATAATAAAAGAAGTTTATCGATTGAAGCGTAAAAGTATGTACATATATAAAACATTTCTTTATTGAGTACCAGTAAGGAAAATAAAATTAATATTTAAAAAAATAACAGCTGCATTCAATGCAAAAGCATTTTAGGTATAAAAGTTGACAAATTGTCGCCTATATCTATATTAATAACTCATGTTTCAATCACTACCTTAACAGTTTTTCTTCTTTGAGTTTCTTAAATACCTCAGTTGACAAAAAGCTTTTTTTCGTATTTAGATTATGACACCTACTGTTAGTTGATTACATGAAGTCTTTAGTTTTTATTAAATTCGCAACTGTGTTTATTTGGAGACTATTTCTACACTTGGTTTTAATTAAATTTTGTATAGAAATATCCTTTCTAAGTTTGTGAATGAATGTGGAATCGACAATATGCCTTGAACTATTCTATAAATATTGGAAAACATTTGCGCATTTAATTTATTTGTAACTGATCTTAATTCTTCCCAAAAGCTGCATATATTTAAGTTCTTGAATTTTTTAAGGCTCTCATGCTCTGCTAAAGCTCTAAATTCAGAATTAATTTTCTCTATTTTATCAAATGCAGATTTCGGAAACGAGTCCATAACTAAATGCTCAATTATAATTGTGTCACCGCTTAAAATACTTTCTTCATCTAAAATATAAGAAAGAAATGTAAAATATACTTTATAAATAGGACTTTGAAAAATTTCAGATATAAGATTAATATTTTGATTACTGCTTTTATTTTCAAATACTTAAAGATTTAAATAATACTTGAGGGCATCCCATTGCTCAAGAATTCTATCTATGAATGATTGCTTAGAAAGCCACCTTGTGGGGGCGTACTTTAGTATAACATGCATTTCTGTACCGAAATATTTTTGAAAACTCAGAAAGTCTGCCCTCCTAAGGGAGCTGCTAAAAAATGATAGTTTACGCTTTTTAAAAATTTATTAATTTTGTTGGGAAATACATCACAAGCGGCCATTGAAGCTAAATTTAAAATGTGACAAACACATCCATTAACATGCAGATTTGGAACAACTTGCTTGCACTCCGCTTTTTGCTCCCATCATAATCGAGCAATTGTCGGCAGTGAAACCAATTATTTTTTCAAGTGGTATTGAATGGTCTTTCAAAGATTTAATAATGGCATTAAAAATACCCTCCGTGCTACTATCGATCAAAGGTATCAAACCCAAAAATCTATCAATGCACTTTTTATCAAAAATTCAAATCGAAACTGCCAAATCACTCGTTTCATCTATTATTACTCCAAGCTGGAAAAAGAAGCGGTAAAGATGGGTTTGATGGTGAATGAGGACAAAACGAAGTACCTGCTGTCATCGAGCAAAGAGTCAGCGCATATGCGCCTTGGCAACCACGCTACTGTTGGCAGCCATAATTTCGAAATAGTAAAAGACTTCGTTTATTTGGGAACCAGCATCAACATTAGCAACAACATCAGCACTGAAATCCAGCGAAGAATCAATCTTGCCAATAAATGCTACTTTGGACTAGGTAGGCAATTGAAAAGTAAAGTCCTCTCTCGGCGAACGAAAATCATTCTCTACAAGTCACTTATCGTACCCGTCCTGCTATATGGGGCAGAAGCATGGACCATGACAACAGCAGATGAAGCGGCTTTGGGAGTGTTCGAGAGAAAAGTTCTTCGAAAGATTTATGGACCTCTACGCGTTGGCGATGGCGAGTACCGAAGAAGATTTAATGATGAGCTGTACGAGCTATACGCAGACATCAATATAGTCCAGCGAATTAAAACGCAGCGGCTGCGCTGGCTAGGCCATGTTATGCGAATGAAAGATGATGCTCCGGCCAAGAAAGTGTTTCTATCGGAACCCGCCTATGGAAGCAGAGGTAGAGGGCGGCCCCCACTCCGTTGGAAGGACCAGGTGGAAAACGATTTAAACTCCCTTGGTGTGACCAATTGGCGCCGGTTGGCGGAGCGAAGGAGCGACTGGCGCGCCTTGTTGGACGGCCATAACCGTTTAGACGGTTAAGCGCCAATTAAGTAAGTAAGTAAGTAATCATTCTTCTGACAAAATGCAATTATGGATTTATAATTTTCCGGCCCTGTTATTGGAGTTATTATTTTCTGTGCTTTAATTCTATTGATGCAAGATTTGTTCACAATTTTAGAATCAGTTATGCTATTTTTCATAAGCATATCTAAATTATCCATAATTGCAAATGCAAATGGCAAATTGTGCAAAACAACTTAACTATAATTTTTCTTCGAACAATTTTAAATTTTTTTGTACATTCAGAGCTGCTTGGCAAGTGACTTGAAGTGTAGTGCTGTATTTTACAAAAATGTACCAAATATGTCAATGTGGTACCAACGTACTTTTGGGAAGCGAAATGTACCAAAAAAATGTACCATAATTATCATCACTGCTCTGCTGCACTCAGTGCTGTGTGTTGTTGTTCATGTCTTGTGGTAGTTTGTAAGCGTTGCACACTGCCACTGCACTGATTTATTCGCCTGACTTAAACAGTAATTAATGCATTTTGTTTGCTACAGTTTTGTTTTTGTTTTGTTGTATGATGTCATTTAGTAGCCGCTGCTCCATTGTGTACGCTCTGTGCTCTGGACGCTTATTCCTCTATAACTGTGTGCTGCTGTTGTTGTGTTGTCGATGTTGTGCGAATTTAAATTTTGCAATAAGTTTTTGTTACTCTGGGACCGTTAGCATTTAAATGCCCTCAGTGCTGCATTTGATGAGTGTGACGCGCCATCACTTTGTGGTTTCCTGTTTGCTTTGTGTCCAGCATTGTTAACCCTTAAGCGTTCGAAATTATCAGCGGGATTGCTACTGAATTATTTTTTTTTTTTGTTTTCGTATTTTATTTAAATACCCTTCATGAAAACTTACATGGTTACAACAAATATAATAAAATGATCAATGGAAGGAAATTTTTGCACCATTTGCACAATCGTTTTCCTATCGCTTTGGTTCAACGGATTGTTCAGGGAAGTGATTCTGGAATCGTTAGCGGAGAACTCGAAACACAAAGCTCCCATACAACTATTGCTAGGTTAGGTAAGATAGAGGAGGAAGATCTACGAGTCTGTCCACATCAACATTCCCTACCTTCCGACTGCCTACAAAGAAAACGACGGACAACTTAATAGTTCGATGATCGCTGTAATAATTCAGAGACGTCGGCCAGCTTCTTCAGTGTGAGAGTAAACTGGTTCTTTTCCTATTAAAGTGGAGCTAAAGGGACATTGAGTCTTTGTAATTATCTCTATTGCTTCCTTGCATGTTCGTTGTCCTATAGAAATCGTGGCTTATGTATATTTCAAAATCTCGTGCCATTTGATATTGATATACCCGTGGACCCAGAAGAGATGTTTCGAAGAGGTGTGATACCTGCGTACCACCACAGATTTGTTTAAATTTCGCTTCTAATGCCAATGCTGCTTCTAATGCAAATAATACTTCGAAGTATATTCCAATTTTAGATCTCGGTCCAAGTTTTCAGCCTGCAATGTAACTTGTAACCCTTTTCCCACTATCTAAGCTCTTTTTCATTTTAAAGAATATTCTAAAATAGTGCGCTCTTTCATAGCACAGTTGTTCTCTCACTGCGTATGCGAAAGAGCAATCATGGTTTAAGTTCTCATTGTTGTTTTAGCCGTGAAACATTCCTTGAAGGTTTCGGATGTGGAAAGATTTTTGCCGAGTAGCACCATGTGGCACTAGCCCGCTTGCCTTGAGAACTGATTCGTTGATCCCTTGCACTTTCGGCTCTACAGATTTTACTTTTCTCTTAACATGCGCTTCTGCAGAAAGATTCTAAGCTCTTAAACCCTCTGTGGCTTAGTTCTGCCCTGATGCTGTACTAAACAAGCCAGATATTCCCAAGCCCGCTTGGCCGTGTACATCCTTTTGATTGTGCTAGGTTTGTACAGAGGCCTAAAAATTATGATTATATTCTCCTAGAGTTTGAGGGAGTGTTGCGGATGTGGGCAGTATTTTTCCGTATATAAATTCGATTCGCTCTGATACTAGCACCTTCTGGGAGCGACTTTTTGATCTCTTGTACTCTCGAGTCTGTATGACTAATCCTTAACCCGCTGAAAGTTAATGCTTCAGTTCATCCTCTGGTACTCTGCTTACTACGCCTGAAGCATATACGCTTGTCCTAACCCTTTTCATTTTTTTCTATCATTGCTGTTTTTGTTTGCTGATATGACTATATCCTATCTACATAGATCCGGAACAAGCATTACTATGTAATGGTCCGCCTATCTCGGAGTGATTTGATATAACCATGTAGGACATTCTAGTTCGGAACTTTAGCTCCATGAGTTAATATTGGTCGAACAACTGTGATGTACGTTTCTTACTTCATCTCTTTCTGAAACCTTCATTAACTAATTATAAGGCTTATGTAAAGTATTTCGCTGAGGAGAGTTGTGACGTGCAGTTTTGGAGAGTACATAAAGTAAGTTAATGAGAAGAAAATTCCTTAGTTGAGCTGTCAATACATATCTACTTGTAGGTGGGTACCGAATTCTATAAATCGAGGACCCAAAAAGCCCCCTTGCACTGAGAAATTGGGATCTTAAGCACAAAAAAACAATACTGAGTCCTCTTAAGAAATTATTCGGCTTTTTAATGGAAAGACGGAGTGAGAATATCATTTCCTTGTCTTTGCACTCCCTGTTTTCGCATGAACTTGCTAATCAAGTTAGAGGCTTCGCATATTGGGTTGGGGGAAGTGATTGTGTCTTCACAAAGAGGAAACTGACTTTCAATTTGTAGACATGGAAGGTACATTGGGTAGGCAAGGTGTAAGTGTTGTGCTTATCCAAATGTTCAATATTGGCACACAGTTCAGTTAGCGACATGACTTACGAAGTCAATTGTGTCTGCCTCCAGGATGACTAACTCGATCTCCCTATTCGTCGAATATAGCTTAGTACTTGGTACAATAAATAAGAAGCCAGTAAAGTCTGTTATTTTTATCATGAAAGTGAAGTGCGGGAATCACCCTCGGAAAAGCTGACTTATATTACACTAATCAAAATGCTATTAGCTTGTATTTGCGTCAAATTAGACGCTAAATAGTTGCGAAACGAAAAGTTGTATCACTCATTTTTAAATGCCTTGTTTATTGGGTGCTTTGCTAAGTAGACGTAAAAAAACAAAAATCACTCTGAAAGAGTGGCAACATTTTTCTTTTCCCAACTAATACGCGACAGAATACCAGCTAAGTTGCATTTCGATCAGCGTAGTATAAGTGAGTTCTTATGAGGGTGCTTCCCTAACTGCAAGTGAACGTAGCGAATCACCCCAAAAGCAGCACTTAAAAAAGTGCAACTAATTAGCGGATAAATAGCGGCAAAATACCGGCAAAATAATAATTTTTTGATCCGCCGAAGGTGCTTTGCTAACTTAAAGTTCACCTTTTTATGCCATGTCTTCTCCATTCCAGTGCCAAAACAAAAAAAAAAACAAAAAAATGAAGTGCAACTATATTACATTTCTGAAAGGCATACAACTTTGACCCTAAACTAAGACAGCACAGTTCTTCTTTTTAAATAGTTTTTCCTTATTGCATCAAAACCAAATATTCGTTTGTTTAAACTTTATTTCTGTCGCTTACTCGACTCACTGTTTGTTGCTCACTTCGCATTTTGTGACTTTGCCTTGCCACTTCGTCGCCTGCTAACGACTGTGAGTGCCATTTTCTTGCATTGTCCATCCATTTCATGCGTGCTTTATTCCATCACCTCCTTCCTTCAACCGACTGCGCTGCGTCAACCAAACAGTCAAATTGTTGCAATTGTTTCTTCAATTTCACAGTACCTGGCAAACAGCAAATCTTTTCTCGTTTTTGTCGCAGCGGTTTTATGATTGCATAAGTTTAGTTTGTCAGTTTTTGGGAAACTCATGCAAAATGTTAACAGTTATGTCGACCGCACGGCGACACACAATCTTGTGAACTATGTCTCAATTCGTATCTAGTTTTTGTTCGTTTCAAACCGTTTTTATGTTACGTAGATATCTGTTTAAATACGATTATTTGTACCCAGTTTGGTTGCTCCTCCATGCACGTTTGGGAATGGGACTAAATATTACATTTCGTGCAGCATTATGTTGCAGCAATCGTTTTTTGCTTCGGCTTCTTATCTGATCTGTGAAATGTTATTAAATTTAGAAAAAAGTTGGACTGTTGTTGTTCTTGGACTGTCTTTTGTTTTGCTGGAAGGCAGCTCAATTCACTCATGTCGTAACCTAATTAAGTGTCTTGTCTTAATGGATATGTTAGGAATGCAGTTTTGCGATCCCATGGGACCTTAGAATTTCCTTTAAAAAAAATGTAGCTCAAATTTTAGTCAACATCTCAATATCATCCACGTCTTGTTCTTGTGGGGTAAAGAGAGGGCATACTATTGAGGGAGTAGTAGACATCGATGCGATGTTGCTTTCAGAACTCATCATTGCGTATCGTCCAACCGTAACAGTCGTTTGTATAGGTTTCCTAAAATTAGGTCTTACACGATCCGAAGTGAGTGTCCCAATCTTATAACTGTGTGTGATGGACGTTTGCTGCGGTTTGTTGAAACAATTATTGATTCAAATGACCACCTTCTTCTAGAGCAGTGGTCATAAGGCGGTTGCAAATTAAATACGCTGCATATACTGTCAGTGAAATAATTAAACTACACGCAGTGAGGAACTTAAACACTCTTAATATTTATTTAGTTTAATGTCCTGTGGAAATCTAAGGAGGGACCGATAGGGTCGTGGGAAAGAATATGCCTAAGCTGTTCAACAAGACCAAAGTCACAGAAAACCGGGATGGGTGTACAGCATGTCTGACGTAGTAAACCAAGGAGATTAGGAAAGCTGAAAGCGATACATAAATTGAGGGCCTCCAATGATGGTATTCCGTCAAGTACAGGTATTAAAGCTTCACAGAGCTTTAGCGAAGAGCAAGACAACATTAGTTGTAAAACTTCCATCTTTGCTAGCAGAATCGGACTTTCAGACCAATACTCATACTGGCGCATTACAAAAAGCCTTTTCATAGAGAGTGATAAGGTGGGCAATGCGGTCTTTAGAGAAGCTCAAATCTCCTGGAATATACGGTATCTATTAAGACTTCCTGCATAAGGTGGAAGCACAGATTCTGCACTTGCTGATAATTATGAAGGAGAAGTTAGCGCTGGCATATATTTTCAGAGAGAAAAAGAAATCTGGTTTTCATACCCCAAATAGGAAGAAAGAACTAATTCCTAGCAATGTTTTTCAGACCTGTCAGTCTAACATCTTTTGCTCTTAAAGCAATAGTGAAGATCATACACATTACGGATTCTTTGACTTAGACCGAGCCTTTTCGCAAAGCTCTCATCAGCGTTAGTCGCGCCCTTAAAAAGGGGATTTCATCGGACAATAGGAATGTGTATAGATGCTCTACTTTGTACAAGAATAGCCGAAACCTTAATCGGAGACGAAAAGGTGCCCCTAACTTGGAGCCTAGTAGTGGTTGAGCTCCTGCAACTTCAACCAGACAATGGATAGATGAAGAATTGGTGCGCTCATGTAGGGACTGAGTAGCAACCCTAGCAAGATAGCCATCATTCGCATCGCGAAAAGAATACCCTCAGTAGAATGGAGCACTGTTGGAGACGCTGACCGAAGTTACCTTACCTCGGCGTCACCTTCGATCGGTGTTACTCACCGAATTGCAAAGTTTGTCCAACTGCGGCGGTGGAAGTGCTGTTCTAGCGGAACCCATTCAGAGCAGTATAACAGACAGAACTGTGCAGTTGAAAAAATTCATTTATTATTTAAAGGAGAAAATCGGTATAAATCTACGTTTTAAAATCCAACTTCTAAGTAATTTAAAATCGTCCTGAAATAAAAATGTGCTCTGCACTTGAAAATATTGAAACTTAAACGATTTTATATAAATAGTCCGTAAGACAATGGTATGGTAAATATAAAAAGACAAGAAAAAGGCAAAGCACCTAGAAAAGGCGATAAAATAAAAAACGGCACAAAAAAGGCAAAATAAAAATTTATATTTTTAATAAAAAATATGTCAAACGCGTAATTCTTGATTTCATTTACAGATAGAACAAAGCAGACAAAATAGGCAAATGCCTTAAAATCCTAACCCTGGTAATGACCTTTATTCCAGCTGCATGAAGTGCTGCTACATGACGTGCTAGATCACCGGTATTCCCATTTCCCTGTTGTTATGATAACCCGACGTCCGATTTAGAAAAACCTTAAGTAGACTCTCGAGTTGCATAGCTCGCTCTCTACGTTGACATACCAAAACTGATGGTATCTTTGCGGATGCGAGATTTCGATAAACAGCCTAGCTATAAGATGTAAGAGTTTATATTTGTAGTCAGGAACGCTCCCATTGTGTGCTTTCGATTCGGTTTTTAAATCAGAGAAGTTGAAATCTCCTATTTTTGTGTACACAAGGTTGATGGTCTTCTATCGGATAGTTAACCGGTACATTTCGGAAAATAGCAGCATTTAAGTACAAGCCTGACCATCAGCGGAACGATTTTATATGACCACATTGAACCTTTAAGGTTATCCAACCCCCTCCTTCCATGAAAAACTTAGGGTTATCAGAGCCTCGGCACATAAGTGTGTGATTGACAGCTGGGTTGGAGCAGCTATGAATTGCTCTGCATGGTTAATTTCCTGTAGGGGACTTCTTCCCTATACCTTGCCTTGTTTACTTTGCAATTTTGTTATTTTCGTGTCTGTAAAACTTTGTCGATTGTTGTGTCATTTAGTAGCATGCCGTCTCTTGCTCCTTTTGTACATAATGTCGCATCAACTTTAACGAAATTACATTCAATTTCGATATGGAGGCGCTGGTAAATTTTTGCAAAAGTAGGAAACCAAAAAAAAAGTTGTATTTATGCGCACTTTACAAGCACCCGCTCTATCTCAAACTTTAATAAAGTTAGTTTTGGGTTGGTCTGACTGTTCTTTCCGTAACCCTTGCATGCTTTCTTCCTATTATTTCCTTTTCCTGTCATCTCCGGCAAGTCGTTGCAGTTGACCAACAAGACTCCTTCTATGGCACAATGTCATGGCATATTTATTAAATTTTTCGCAAAATGACAGCACGATTGTGCGATGGCATGTGGCGCACGCTCCCCTTCACTACGCTCCCCTTACACAGCTATTTACACAGACCCATGTATGAATATTGTGTGCTCTTGCACTTTGTTTTTGTTTTTTTTTTTTTTGCTTTGTTTTAAATGTGCTTTTAATGTTCGACCACACCACCAGCGAAATGTGGCTCAGCACGCATAGTGCGCGTTGTTTCGTTTAAGCGCCTAAATGTATGCAATATTATAAAGCGGATGCCGCAATCAAAAGGAGTGGCACTAAAGTTGAAGTTGATGTAAGATTATCATGTTTTCTCTTATTTACATATATTTTCTTTGTAATTTTTTATATATAAGGGCGTAAATCGTTAAAAATATCAAAATGAAGTTTACTGCGTCACTTTATTACATATCAGTCTAGGTTGCGTATACGCCGTGTATATTTACTTGGCAAAAAGCGTTTTTAGTGCTTCGATGGTGCATCTTTAAATTTAATAAACTTAAAATAAATTTCTCTTCATCAATTTCTAATATACTGCCTTTTGTTTTGCCTCTCTCATTGCAGGATGTTTTGCACAAAATTTGCACTCCTCATGGCCAGGTGTTGCGCATTGTAATCTTTAAGAAGAATGGCGTACAAGCTATGGTGGAATTTGATAGTCTTGAGGCGGCAACAAGAGCGCGTGAGAATTTAAATGGTGCCGATATTTATTCGGGCTGCTGCACTTTGAAAATTGATTATGCCAAGGTGAGAAATACGCTCTATTAATATTAGCAATAAATGATTAAGCGGTTGTAATGGAGAATAAAATATTAAAGATGCTAAGTTAGAATTAAAACAAAAAAAAAAAAAAACAAGTAAAGGCGGTACTGTAACCGGCTGTATAAGATATAAAATATATAGTGATCGGATGTGCTCCCATTTCAAAGATAAATATAAAATAAACAAGTAAGGACGGGACTGTCTTGCTATGCCGAAGACTTCATACCTTTCATGAATGGGGCTGAACAATAAACTTATCCCGTTCGTAATCTCCGAATAATCGGATGTATAAGATAAGAAATATCTAGTTAACAGATCTACATACCTAAACGATTTTTAAGATAAATATAAAATAAAAAATAGGTAGGTACTTTGTGTGAGGATGCAAAGTTTCAGGTTTTTTGTGGTCTGCGTGTAAAAACTATGACTACGAATCACGTATTTCAACAATATATGACGTAAACGTAACTATTTGATGAAATGTTTTGAATTTTGAAGCTTCTAGCCGTAAAAAAGGGGCAAAAAAATACAGTTTATATGGGGTATATAATATATGTACCACCGATCTCTATGATTTTTTCAGACAACAATATATGCTATATACGTAAGCACTTGGTGAAATTTGAAGCTTCTAGCTGTTAAAACGGGGCAGAAATTGCGCAAAGTTTCTTATCTGAACAATCGGTTTTATGAGATATATACTATATATACCACCGATCTTAATGATTTTTTTCAGACAACAATATGTACTATACACGTAAGCATTTGGTGAAATTTGAAGCTTCTAGCTGTTAAAATGGGGCTAAAATTTGCGAAAAAATATATATATATATACTATATATATATACTATATATACCACCATATATATACTATATATACCACCGATCTTTATGATTTTTTCAGACAACAATATATGCTATATTCGTAAGAATTCGTTGAAATTTGAAGCCTCTAGCTCTTAAAATAGGGCAGTAATTACAAAAAGTTCCTTATCTGACAATCGGTTGTGGGGGATATATACTATATATACGACCGATCTCATCAATTTTTTCAGGCAACAATATGTGCAATATACGAAAGTATATGGTGAAGTTTGAAGCTTCAATCTGTTAAATTGGGTGAGATATTACAAAAGTCCTCTTTTTCTGAAAAATCGGTTGTATGGAGGATATATGCTATAGTGGTCCGATCCGGTCGGTTCCGACAAATGTCTAATCGGACACCCAAATACATCCGCTCACCAAATTTTATCACGATATCTCAAAAATTGAGGGACTAGTTTGCATACAAACAGACAGACGGGCAGACGGACAGACGGACATGGCTAAATCAACTCAGCTCTTCAACCTGATTATTTCGGTATACTTAATGGTGGGTCTATCTATTTTCCTTTAAGGACTTTTCGGTTTCGTGACGAAATTAATATACCATTTCATTTTCATGAAAGGTATAAAAATAGGTAGGTGGAGGGGGGAGGGCTATGCTATATACTTATACGACCAATCTCTTCCAATTTTTAGACACCAATATCTGCTATATACGAAAGCATTCGGTGAAATTTGAAGCTTCTAGCTGTTGAAATGGAGCGGAAATTACGAAAAGTTTCTTATCTGAATAATCGGTTGTATGAGATATATACTATATACACCACCGATCTATAAAATTTTTTCAGACTGCAATGAATGCTGTATACGTAAGCATTCGTTGAAATTTTAAGCCTCTAGATCTTAAAATGGAGCAGTAATTACGAAAAGCTTCCTATCTGAACAATCGGTTGTGGGGGATATATGGTATATATACGACCGATCTCATCCATTTTTTCAGACATATGGTGAAGTTCGAAGTTCTATAAATTGAGGATGATACGACAAAAATCCTCTTTCTGAAAAATCGGTTGTAGGGGGGATATATGTTATAGAGGTCCGATCCAGCCGGTTCCGACAAATGTCTAATCGGACACGTAAATACATCCGCTCATCAAATTTTATCAAGATATCTCTAAAATTGAGGGACTAGTTTGCATACAAACAGACAGACGGGGAGGCGGTCTGGCTAAATCAACTCAGCTCTTCATCCTGATTATTTCGGTATACTTAATGGTGGGTCTATCTATTTTCCTTTAAGAACTTACAATTTTTAGATTCCTGACGAAGTTAATATATGTACCATTTCATTTTCATGAAAGATATAAAAATGCAAATAAATGCAAGCACATAGAATTGCTCTGAGCACAAATAAATCTTAATCTAGACCAGCAGATTGTCTCCGCCTGCATAAGGTAGACAACCTATCTCAACAAGCTGCGAATAATCAATACACAGACGTTTATAAAAAGGTGGCACAGAGGATGATGTTGCCTTAAAGCGAAGACTTGCTAGTGCATGGCGACTTTATGTTAAACTTAGCTAAGCTTCTACAGCATAAACTTTAGACGATGATGATAACCCATCGTCTTCGTCTCGTTAAAACTTCGGCAAATCTTGGATACAATTAAGCTCGACTCACTTTGGATGACTGACAGGTGCTTGAATCAGATATTTAAGAGTATTGCCACTCTTAACATTTTTTAGTCCTAAAAGGCTCTCGAAAAAGGAATCTCACTCACTTCGGCATGCGCTAAACAATTGCACAGCTATTGCTTTCTTATTTCGGCGAAGTGTTAAAGTTTTTTGTAAGTAGTTGAAACTTCACGTTTGATAAATTTTAATGCAAAGTTCAAGTTTTGCTTTGCCAAAGCATTTCGATGCTTTCGCGTTTTCTTCAGGGGTCTAACATTTTATTTACACAGTTCCTCCTCCTCCAATAACTTTTTCTAGCTGCTCCACCTCCGAAAGATTGCATCTGGTGCAATGACATGTTGTATTCCAATACCGACCATTCTTCGAATATGTCTTCTATTTATTTTTAGAAGGCTGCAGATGGTATTTTCAGGTATTACGCTCCAACTACCCAATTTCCCTTCATGACACAATGTGCAAGGAAGCCTTTGGTGCTCGGCCTCATTGAGAGTAACATAAGTCCGGGCATGTGAAGTAGTACTTGCTGAATCCATTTGTGCACCATAGAGTAGTCTATTATCGGGAAATGAATTAATAAGTTAAATTAATAATTAAGTGTAGTTTAGTATAGATAAATTAGATTAGAAATGTGCAATTAATCAGAAAATAACTGGAACTAATCATGGTTGGGCGGCTACCGTGGTGTGATGGTAGCGTGCTCCGCCTATCACACCGCATGCCCTGGGTTCAACTCCCGGGCAAAGCAACATGAAAATTTTAGAAATAAGGTTTTTCAATTAGAAGAAAATTTTTCTAAGCGGGGTTGCCCCTCGGCAGTGACTGGCAAGCGCTCCGAGTGTATTTCTGCCATGAAAAGCTCTCAGTGAAAACTCATCTGCCTTGTAGATGCCGTTCGGAGTCGGCATAAGACATGTAGGTCCCGTCCGGCCAATTTGTAGGGAAAATCAAGAGGAGCACGACGCAAATTGGAAGAGAAGCTCGGCCTTAGATCTCTTCGGAGGTTATCGCGCCTTACATTTTTATTTTTTAATCATTTGGTTAATTACTCAAAATTATATGCATAAAATTTTAAATAACCTGATTGGTACTCTTAAAAAATCCAATCAGAAATGGATTAGAGACGAATCACATCAAATCAAGACAATCAATGGAAGACAGGTTACATATAACAACAACAATAAAATCCTCTGCTTAATCAGCTTATGGTCACGCTACTTCTTGAATAATCAAACTTGCAAAACTATAATAATTAAAAATGTGAATAATAGCGGGAATAGTTTTGATTAGTTGCAAAAGGTTATTCTCTCGGTTTATCAAGTTTTGATCAATCGAAAGATTCGATTAATTTATTTATAACCCGTACCGTAAATGAACTTGAATAAAACAAAGTTATATTTAAATTGTTAACTTAAATCAAATGAAGTTAAAGAAATTAAGCTAGATTCAGAAAAATAAATAAAAATAAATCGTAACAAAATATCAAACAATTTAATAAATATATATATTTAAAAAGAAATTAAATAAAAACTTATCATTTGTAAGTTATTTTATTTTCCTAGCTCAATTCTGAAATAATTTATTAAACTAATAAATTAACATAATAAATTAAGCAAATGGAAAAGAGTGAACAAACAAATTTTGATGAACCGGCTAGCTCATTATTGGGAGTAACTGATTATGATTATTTTCTAATTAATTCAGTCACTATCATATGTAAATTTTGATAGGCATGTTCAATTAATTGATTAATCGCACATTCCTAATTGACTTATGTAAAAATTAAGTAAATTTATCACCAAATGCATAAATTTATCGAAATATTTAATTTAAGTCATCTTGTTTTCTTCTTTCCCTTTTACAAAACAGCCAGAGAAATTGAATGTTTACAAAAATGAGCCAGAAACCAGCTGGGATTACACACTTACTACAGGTTAGTGCATACAAAAAATTTGATATTTTTAATTAACACTTGTAAAGAATTGGCAATGATGTGTGAAAGGTGTGGGTAGCGAAAGAAGAGTTGGAAAATTAAAAAAAAAGTTTAGGAGAAATTTTGTTTAATTGAAAACTAACCAAAACATCAGAAAAAAATTTATTCCTCCATTTTATGAAAATTAAACAGAATTTTAATAAATTTAAGATTCATATGTTTTCAAAATTCAAAAATAAAAAACAATATTAAATAAATTTACAAAAAAGTGTTATAAAATTAAAAAAGAATTTAAAAAAATAACAAAAAATAAAATTCCACTATCGGGAGAAAAGGCTTTGAAGAGATTTACAAGGTATAATCGTAACAGCTGTCGCCTTGTCCGTCCTGATGTCTAGTTGTTTAAATTTTTGGCCACATTTTTTCTTACATTTTTTATGAACTTTTATTTGTCATACATTTTTTTTATTATTTAAGAATTCATAGCTTAACACCGGCTTATAATATCTTATTTTTTCTAAGAGAAACTGAAAGGAAAGAAAGAAACATTTACTGGCATAATGCGATGGTACCATTTCGAAAACCGCCACGTAATCATCATCAGGCAATTTCGTAAGGTTATCAAAGGTTTCACCGACATTCGAACCGCAAATCACACGGTGAAACTGCAGTTGCCTTGTATGTGATTCGCTGTTCGAATTTCGGTGAAACCTTTGATAACATTACTTTTGTTTTTGTTTGGTCATTTTTTTCGAATTTTTATAAAATAATTTTTTAAATCTATTATTTTTTATTTTTTGTTTTAATCTTTATTTATTAAAAAAAATCTTAAATATCAAAAACACTTATTTTATTATGCATTTTTTTATTTTTTATTAATTTATTTTCTTTAATTCTAGCTTTTCTTATTAAATTTTTTTTATATACGGATTCTTTTAATTTTTATTCAAAAAATAATTTTTCATTAGTATAAAAGAAAATATAAATTTTGTTCAAAAAGTAATAAAATCAAAAAAAAAAAAAATAATAATTAATGACAAATAAAAACAATTTAAATAAAAGTAAATAAACCTTAAAAAAATAAAAATAAAAATACAAAAAAATTATAAAAAAAGTAATTGTACAAAAAAATATGAAAAATAAAAACAAGCTAAAAATAAAAAAGACATGAAATGTGACGCAGAATAGGGAAAAAGAAAAAAAAAAAAACAATTGTCAGGAAAAAATATATTTTGTAACTCAGAAAATTAAAAAAAATAATTGTATTAAAAATGTTTACTAAAAAATTAAAATAAAGTAATGAAATTTTTTTTTATAAAAACTAAAAAGTAGATTCACGAGCAAACATTTAATAAAAATGAATAAATAATAAAAAATGTTAAATATTTTTTTGATTATTTATACATATTTTTAATGAGAAAACACTTATAATCAAAAAATATTTTGGAATTAGAATTTAATAATTTATTGTTTTTGTTTTTATCGGCCTATTGATAAATCATTCAAGGTTCGAATCGAGCTCAAGGCCAGAACAATAATTTTTTTCTAATGATAATTATTGTTATTTTTTAATTTTTCTAAATTTGAAAAATTGTATTTTGTTTTTGGAATAGTAAGTAGAAAATTTTTCAGACAACCTGCCATAGCTGCGCAGATAGATCCATTTCGAAGGGCGCTAACCATTTCGCTGTATAGCTATTGTTTTATTGTTCTGGCCTTGAGCTCGATTCGAACCTTGAATGATTTAATAATTTATTTAAAAAAAATTATAGAAAATAAAGAACAAAAAAATATTTGGAATTAAAAAAATATATTTAAATAAAAATTTATAGTACAAAATAAAAATAGTAAATATGTTTTTAGTTTTTTAACGTCAATTTTTTTAAATGGAGTAGAAAAGTTTAAAAATAAAAAAAAAAACATATTTTTAATTAAAAAGTAATTTGGATATAATTATAGCAATAATTATGGCGCTATACACACCTTTCGTGCTTATGCTTGGTTTTCATAAGGTCAAAATGAAATTTTATTAACAAATTCGCCATGCCGTTGGGCAATTGTCTGTTCTCTTATTGATAAATTGTCCTTTGTAATCAAAACGGACGTCAAACCCATTTGACGATGTATGAGAAACCGTTTTCATATGGCCTAGTCTGTGATCAAATGTGGCCTATTGAAAACCAAGCATTACAAAGAAACATACCTCATTGGTCGACTCCACAGCATTCCATTATTATTAAAGCAAAAGTACTATAATACACTGACTTCAATATTTAAACTTTTATATCTAAACATTTTGTGTTCTTGTGTATTCTAATTTAAACAAAACAATTAAAAATATTACTTTAAACTTCTAAAATGCAAATCTGCTAACAAATTATATTACAAAAAAAAAAAAAAAAAAATCCCCAAAAAAAACTACTTAAATTACTGCACTCACATACCAATATCAAACAAGCATCCTTATCAGCTCGCTCTTAACCCTGCTCTATACAAAATATTGCCGTTTATCATCCCCTTTGATTTATGCGTCTCTGTATCTTAACAATAGCTTCACTACTCTTACAACAAAATTTATGTATAAAATGTTAGCGAAAATATCTCTCTATGTATATTGACACAAAGGAAAATAACTGAAACGGCTCAAACATATACTCATACATATACAATTAATTAACACGAAACAATAAAGCCCAGTGAAAATTTTTGTCAACAATAATAAGGAAACTTAATAAGTTGTTAAAACCAAAGCGCGTTTACATTGCCATAAATCTACAAATAAAACAATGATATCAAGTATCTTTCTGTAAACATACTCGAATTTATTGTATACAACATTTTGATATATATGTGCGTTAGGGTGGGTCGATTTGTATGGACGAAAGAACGGATATCGCGCCATCGATTTTTCGATAGGATTTGGGCTCAGGAAAAATTTTTTTTTTTTTCGAAAAATGTTATCGACAACGTTTTTAGCGGACATTTTTGGGTCGGACAGGGTTACATGAAAATTTCAATCAAATGAAAATTTTTTAGTAGGTCATGAAAAAAACCTTAAAAATCAAAATCAAAAAAAAGTTAAAAAAAAAAAAAATGAAAAAACTCAAAAATCAAAGTCGAATAAAAGTCAAAAAAATTAAATTTCGCAGGCTCGAAAATTAATTTTTTGGGTATGCGTAGTGGAACTTTTTTTTCTGAGCCCAAATCCTATCGAAAAAGCGATGGCGCGATATCGGTTAATAAATCGACCCAGTCTAATGTATATACATATATACACATTCAAAAATATATAGATAACGCTAACATTTACATAATTTAAATTTTGTGTAACAACAAAAGTTAAATATTGGCAAGAATTTTTAAACAATTTTACTATATGTGACCCGGCCTATGAAAAGGTGGCTTATGACTCAAAAAAGAAATTGCGAGAAACAGCTGTTAAAGATAAACAATTCATTTCTTCAGTTTTTTAGTAGTTTTTCTTTTGCATTATGAACAGTCATGCCCAAAAGGCAAAGCTCAAGCCAGTTTCTGACCGATATTTTGGCTCCATTGCCATCGAAAAAAATGCTATCAAAAAAATCTGAGGATGCTTCACCAGCCACCAAAGTGGCATCGAAGGAACCAAAAGCTTCATCGTCTTTCATTTATGCTCTTATTTCTCTACATTTTTTGTACACTTCTAAGCAAGTTAGAACTTTCTAGTTTTCACCACGTGAAAGAGCTTCTCAAAAACTATCGAAAAAAAGTGGAAACATTTTTTTTGAGTCATAAGCCACCTTTTCATAGACAGGGTCACATATTTAATATATAAAAATATATGATTTGATGATAAAAGGGGGCACGAGTGCTAAGATATCATAATTGGGTTACTCGTGAATTTTTTGAAGTGTGTGTACTACCTTGCTGCGATCTTAATAAAAATATCATTGTAAGGCCAAGTGTCTGGTTAATTGATTGGCTGGTGAGAAGAGTATGAGAAGATTCTTGTTTTGTGAGAGTATCCTGAAAAGGGCGTTTCCAGGGAATTTGGTGCTACTAGGGCTGTGCGCTGAATAATTCGTCCATGATAAGAGCTCATTGTTATCATTTGTTTGAACAAATGCGCTGTAGGTTCTTCCTTCTGTGGATTAGATAAAGAGGCAAAAAAGGTGGGTCGGTGCTTCGGCAAATGAAGATAAGAATCGGCAAGTTAAATTATTAACTCAGAGTTAATGTGACATGAGGGGTTAAACTCATACATTTTTGATGAAGAACAACTCTCGCCAACAAAGCTACTTTGGACTGAGTAGGCAATTGAAATGTAAAGTCCACTTTTGACGAACAAAAATTATGCTCCGCAAGTCGCTTATCATACTTGTCTTGATGTGTGGCTCGGAATCATGGACCGTGTCGATGGTGTCTCTTGCAGTGTTCGAGAGAAAAGTTCTGCCGAAGATTTATGGTCCCGCTCATGGTGCTGACGGCGAAGGAGGTATGTTGATGAGTTTTACGTAAATATGAAAGTGTAGCGCATACGAGTCCAAAGATTTTTGCTGGCTAAGTCATGTTATGCGAATCGACGAAGATGTTGCGGCCAAGAAAGGGATTGCTTTATGCACTGATCGGTATTTTGTATACGCTCCGTGTGTATCTACCTTTCTCCTTCTTAATATACCACGGCCCGCACAATTTTCCGTACCTTGGAACTCATTTGGTATTACTTCGACTAGTGTTGCTATTGGGCGAAGTGTTTGCATTCGAATAAGGCAGTGCACCGCTCCTTTAAACGGAGTAAGAGTTTATAACCCGAGTTATACTTGTTACAGACTACATTTGAAAGGCTCCTCGAGTGTGCTCCGACAAGGTGGGTCTATGGTCTAACCACACCCGTAGATATTTTCGTTGAGGTACGTACATATATATTTATTGGTCATGTTAATAATAGCAGAGAACTAGTGGACTAGATGACGACCTGCTCCGCCAATAATTCTTACCTTTCTATGCTATGCAGCACACAACATGGTCTTTATTTGCTTCCAATAGAACAATGCTGAACACTCCCGACATCTCCAGGAATGCATTCGGGATCAACTGTTTGCCTTCTTGCGATGCCTACGCTTTGGGAGGTCACTCTCGTTTGAGCAATCTACTGACAGCCTTTCTTTTCTTATTTGCTCTTAACACAGTGGGTCATACTCTGCACCTTCCTGCTTAAATAGTTCTACGGTTAGTCCGTTTCTTTTTTTACTGAGCCTGCACATTGCTATTTACACTTCGCTGTTGCTCGGTAGTGTAACTTCTTCGACTTCTGCCTTTTCGGTTGTGGTGTCTAGTTCATCATCTCATTATGATTAATTGATGCTTACTCCAAAAATATCACCGTTGCATAGTAAGTTACGCCAGTCGTCCTGCTCGCGAGAACTGACCCCCATTGGGAACACGTAGGGAGGTCCCGATTTCGTTACCCGCTGCTTGGAGAAATTTCTTAGTGAGAGCATATACATCCACTTTCATGACATGAACTAAACTGCGAGTAAGCTTTGTGCAAAAAGGAGCCTGCAACTTTTCTCCGGAATACTTCAAAGGCCATCACGTCTTCTCTCGACACCGTCCCTTTATCGAGCCATTCGTAGTATTTTTGTTTTTGATTTTTTCCAAATGACGTCTCAATTCACCGCTAGTAGCACCATATTTCGTGCCGCGGTTAAGTCTATTAGCCTCTTCTCCTTGAGGCGCAGAATAATGCTCATATTATTCCATAGCTTTTACGTAGCGGAAGTAGATACTTTCGACCCATGTCAAGTAAGTCTAAATACCAGAGCAGGGTAAAAGCCCTCCTTTTCATCGATTTATAGCTTCCCTTTTTGCATAGTCGTCGCCCCTTTAAACTAAATTAAATTGTTGCTGAGACAGCCGCAAATCTTTACAATTTTACTAACAATGGAGACAGCCGTTAGTCGAATCGAAAATAGTGCCGTTAATTGTAATTGCTCTACAAATCGTTCAACTATTAAATTGGAAAGGCTGCCTAACGTGAAATTGACTGCACACGCTCAATAAAATGACAATACCATTCCAATATTCCTACATACAAACTTATATAGAGTGTGACGATAAATAGGAGACAGGCTGTATGAGTTATATAACCAATCGTATATAAAACTTGTTTATGACAAAAAAAGGCTAGACATTTATGCCGGCAGCTGTTACAGCACATATATTACATAGATAAAGCCACCGGAGATACTAAACAAAACTAAATGGTGATAACATGCAGGCAAAAGAAAAAAATCAAACAAAAAAAAAACAAATTCGACGCACTCACACAAACAGCGAGGAAAAAACAAGGAACACTTCAAACAGACAACAAAGTGCTTCCAAGTTGCATTACTAAATAACTGTGACGGGCAAAACTACACACCAAGGCGCACTAACGAGCGAACAAGAGCAACACACCTAGCGGCGTCAACAAAACAACAACAATTATTGCAACGCACAGCTCAGCTCAATCTATTGCCAAGCATGAAAACGTGGCAGCGAAACTCTTCAACACGATGTGGGTGAGCGGAAGCTGTAAATGCTACAGATGCTTTGAAGTGCCAGCAACAATTTGCACATTTTATTTTTAAACAAAATATAAATGGAAGCGCAAAAAAACATTAAAATATGTAATGTGCTACAGAGAGGACGGAATGCGGCAGCAAACAGACAAAGCATCACTTACATGGCATTGTCATCTAGAGCAGCAACAGCAGCTGTTCAGTAAAGAATCGGTTGGCAGCCTCAGCAGAAACTCAGTGTCAAAGCAACAACAAAATAAAAGTGATCTTCGACTGGGTAGATGGATGGATGGAAGGTACTGCAACGGTCGTTGGCATTGCTGTCAGAATGACTTAACTGGCGGCGACCTTTGTACTACAAGTGACAGCAGCGCATTAGGACTTAAAGGACAACGAGAATATGGGTGGTAATGTAAGGAGTGAAGTAAATGAAAAAAAAAAAACATGCATAATAAACGAGAAGCAATGACAAAAGGAGTATAACACATTAAAGTTAAAGAGGCAAAAACAAAAGAAAAAAGTTTAAAGAGGTGTTCAGGGTTTTTATTTTTTCTTGGACGAAGTTCGCTCCTATAAGGCTTTTTAATTGAACCACTAAGTGGTAAGGAGCCTTAAAGCTGATAAGCAAAAACGATCGAAGAAAGTAATCTCTTCAACTGAACATTGGCAGAGAAAGCCAAACCATAAACTTCTTTCGTATCACCTTCAACGTGGCAACTCCTGAAGAGGGATTTTACAGATTTTCTGAAGCATGTTCCGCGAAGCAAATGAAACAGTAAATTTAAATATTCATATTCGTTTTTGGCACAATAATACAAGGTTAAAGCCATACTGCTGCCCATCAGCATCACTGTTTAATTGCTGTGCTTCGCAGGACAGACTTGGCCGAAGTAGAGCACAAGGCGCAATTTTTATCCACTTGGCACCGCACTCACATTGGTGCCCATCATCCTCGTTGGTTAATTGCTGTGCCTTCTGACCGGATAGACTTGGGCGAAGTACAGAAGAAAACGTCATTTGTATGTACCTTCTTTTAAAACCGCATTCACATCGGGCAGCACACAGCTTCCTAATTTCGGTACCTATTATTCTCTGTGACTAAGCACTTTCAGAGTAAGGGGATGACCGTTTATTTGAAATTCTCTGGTCCGCAGCTACTACAGCTTTCTTAACAGAGGATTTTCGTATTTTCCGCTGTGGACAGGTATCCCAATGAGTTCCAGGATCGCTGCTCCTTCGTAAAACACCTTCTGACAGTTTTCGACAGCCTAAAAAGGCTTAATAATAAATTTAATGTCATAAGAAGCACTTTTCTATCTAACGACCGCTTTCAGAACTCTCCAACAGGCAGCAATAGGTCCATTGTGTAACAAATACCTCTCATTGGAAAGAACTACCTTACTTTGGTAGACCGATAAGAGTTTAAGCTGTGCGAAGAAGGTCCCTGTAAATCCGAGCCAATTTTGCCCTTTTATACTTTATGGCTTGATCGGATCCTTGATAAAATATCCCCACCTTGAAATTCTTGTCAAAGTTGAATATAAGCGGAAGCTAGTCTTGTTACTTTTAGACAGGGGCCTGCTTAGAATTCTACAGTGATCTTACAGCTTTTCGTTCCAGTATCTGCGTTCCGTGTATTTTAGGGGCAGAGGCTATGCCTATTCCTCGTATGTGAAGGTCCAGTGGTATCTGGTCAAGAGTTATATATAGCTCTGAGTGTTCCAAGCTCTGTTCCCAACCCAATCTGTCCATTGATATAAAGTAAGGAAGGCTAAGTTCGGGTATAACCGAACATTACATACTCAGCTGAGAGCTTTGGAGACAAAATAAGGGAAAATCACCATGTAGGAAAATAAACGTAGGGTAACCCTGGAATGTGTTTGTATGACATGGGTATCAAATGGAAGGTATTAAAGAGTATTTAAAAGGGAGTGGGCCATAGTTCTGTAGCTGGACGCCATTTCGGGATAACGCCATAAAGGTGGACCAGGGGTGACTCTAGAATGTGTTTGTACGATATGGGTATCAAATTAAAGGTATTAATGAGGGTTTTAAAAAGGGAGTGGCCCTTAGTTGTATATGTGAAGGCGTTTTCGAGATATCGACCAAAATGTGGACCAGGGTAACCCAGAACATCATCTGTCGGGTACCGCTAGTTTATTTACATATATAATACCACAAATAGTGCTGCCAAGATTCCAAGGGCTCTTGATTTCGCCCTACAGAACTTTTTCATTTTCTTGTACTTAATATGGTAGGTGTCACACCCATTTTACAAAGTTTCATCATGATATCTTCAACGACTGCCAAATTACAGCTTGCAAAACTTTTTAATTACCTCCTTTTAAAAGAGGGCGGTGCCACGCCCATTGTCCAAACTTTTACTAATTTTCTATTCTGCGTCATAAGGTTAACCCACCTACCAAGTGTCATCGCTTTATCCGTCTTTGGTAATGTGTTATCGCACTTTTTCGGTTTTTCGAACTTTTCGATATCGAAAAAGTGGTCGTGTTTATAGTCCGATATCGTCCATTTTAAATAGTTAAACCTACGTATCAAATTTCATCAAGATACCTCAAAATTTACTCAAGTTATCGTGTTAACGGTGAGACGGACGAACTGACATGGCTCAATCAAATTTTTTTTCTATACTGATGATTTTGGTATATGGAAGTCTATATCTATCTCGATTCCTTTATACCTGTACAACCAATCGTTATCCAATCAAAGTTAATATACTCTGTTTGCAAATATAGGTACTAAAGAGTACTAAAGAGTTTAGAGGCACTGGATGCTGTGATTGCAGTGAGGTGGAGGTAACCTTTCCGTTGAGTAGGGAATGCGGGTTCTGGAGTTATTAAGTCTCTTGAGTGTCAAGAATACAATTCAACAACAGTCCAGTTATTACTTAAGAGGGAAACTAAACTTCCTGAACTTTGCAAGAATAAACTTAATTTTATCAAAAAAATCGAATACAATGAAAAGAAAAGTAAAATAGAAAAACTATTAAGCCTTTGGTTGAAGCTCAGCTAATACTTATTTTAACAGTCAGCACCACCAATTACATAACAGGTGCCATAACCATGGCCGACGCGCCGACAACGCAGCTCACGCCAGCAACACTTTTGCCATCAGACAAAGTCTTTATGGCTGTAACTACGCAGCCCACACGTCTCATAGAAGAACCGCCTCATATTCCGGCGACTATTTGTCTGCCAAGGCGCGCAAGTTGCTGTTAGGTGTTGAAAATTTTATTCCAGTAATAAAAAAAAAAGTGCGAATACTATCACAACAACCATTAGGTGACAACATTAGACAGTTTCTCGGTGTGTAAAGGTGGGCTGAGCAGTTGTCAGACAACAACTTACTTATTTGCACAACATATTCAAATTGTCGTCTAATTTGTCGCGCTGTTGAAAATCATCACAATCGTTTCTTGTGTTTGTCGTCATGAGAGTGCAATAATAATAATAATATTCTACACAAACGGAAGAGCACATTTCTGGAAGAGCATGAAATGAATAGCAGACATTTGTAATGGTGATGCTGCTGCTATCAACGCCAACATAAACACATCGAGCAACCTCAGCGAATAAAAATGTGCATCGATTGCCGGAATGGATGTGAATAGTGCTGCACACCAAATGTAGGCGTTGGCGGACACACTCACTTCAGACATATTCCTAGTCACTGTCTCTGGACTAGAGCCTCCAAACCACAAACTAAATAGCAAATGTATCATACAATCAGTTTTGGCGCGCGCGGAGTTGTGAGCCTCAAATTTTTACATCTTTTAGTGAATTGTTGACACTAATAGCCACATTCACACATTTATCGTGGTAATAAAAATTATAATTGTGGCAGTATGTGATTAAATGGCGCGTGTTGTTCGTTTGGGTGGAAATAATTTTTAGTTCTGTTATGACTTTCTTTACTTTGTGTGTTTAAATTTTTTTTATTTTTCGCAGAGACCCACGGAAAAGCATTTGTGCTAGCGGAAGTGAGTTGGTGGTTAGCTCGTATGGCTTGGCTGTTTTTGGAAAATCGGCCGCACAAGTTGTTAACTGGTTGTGAATCGCATAATTCAGATGTGGAATAATTAAAAAAGATTATTAAAGCAGATGAAAACAAAACAAATGTATGGAGATGGATGAAAACAAAACACATTTAAATTAGGTGCTAAATGTGATTTGGCTATACAAGAGAAGTTCTTAAAGTACACTATGAGGTCTTTTGAATTTTTTTTGCTCGCGAGGTTTCAAGGTTAAACGCAGCGGCTGCGCTGGCTAGGCCATTTTATGCGAATGAAAGGTGACGCTCCGGCCAAGAAAGTGTTTCTATCGGAACCCGCCTATGGAAGCAGAGGTAGAGGGCGGCCCCCACTTCGCTGGAAGAACCAGGTGGAAAACGATTTAAACTCCCCTGGTGTGACCAATTGGCGCCGGCTGACAGAGAGAAGAAGCGACTGGCGCGCCTTGGTGGACGGCCATAACCGTTTAAGCGGTTATATGCCAATTAGTAAAGTAAGCAGCTTTGATCTCGAATGGGTTGTTTTATAGTAAGACATACTAGAAATAAATCGCTATTATTTACGTGAGTTTGTTGCTATTTTGAAGGCCTCAAACAGTGACTTTAGTAAAAGTAGAAGTGTTTACAAAGATCCCGCTACATATGCGTTCGTTCTTCGTGAATATCTTATAAACCATCTGCATCATGGAATTATCGTGTGGTTTTCGATACACACCTAATTAGATGGAGATATTATTAAATAAATGAGTGGATTTAGACTTGAAGGATTTCCTTTTCTGGATGTACTGTGTTCATATCCTGAGAGGCCAAATTAAGACACCAGAAATTAGAGTTGATCTGATATAGCAGCGGAAAGTAGATTAGATCCAAGAAAGTTTTTGTATTTGTCAAAACGACTAAGCTTTGATGGGGCTTTTAAGTTTGGTCGTCGAGAACAGTTCTAGTAGTATTATGGACACCTTCAATCTGTACGGGGTCCTTACGGACCGGCCAGTTTAACCTTACTTAACCTAAAAGGTTTATGAAAATGTATAAATTTCCCTGAGCGGGTCAGTTAGCTCATAGGTTGTTGTTGTTGTAGCAGTGCTTCGTCCCATCCAGCAGGCGCGACCGATTACAAATTTTCATCAATATCCTCTAACGAGAGTCCAAGAAAACTTGCAGTTTCAACCGGAATGGACCAGAGTGAGACGGACCTATTTAGTTAATGGATCGATAGTTAATGTGCAATTGTCTCGTTTTGCAGATGGGATGCATCGCTTTCGTAAGACAAAGCATCGTTTAGCACATTGCAAAGGGATCAAATTCAAATTGTGACAGCTTATAGCTTGTAGATAGTCGTTTAGATTATCACATATGAACATTGGCTTAAATATTTAGAGCCAAATGCGATGGTTAAATAGTTTTACTCAAACAAATATAGTTATAAATATACCAGTTTCCCTTTTTTTACAGAACTCAGGCATTTACTTTGAACCTCATAAAATAGTGCGAAATTCATTCACCCACGTTTTATTATATGTCTCAACATTTTTTAAATCAATTTATAAATTTTTTTTAGTTCTTTTTTTTGATTTAATTAATACTAATAATCAACGTCTTCAACCTAGATATAATTGTGCTACTCTTTATTGTTGTTTTTATTTGCTCCAATATGTACGCATAATTTGAAAATCAATCACCTTTCTCGTCAACAATATTTTCCGACTTTCGTATTCACTAATTTTTTGCCTCTACTACTTTCTTGCGCGTTCTTCAATGCGCCCAATCAATTTTCATTACACTATCAATCCTCATTAAGCTTATGATAAAACAGTAACTTAGATGGTTTGTTTGTTTAGTTTCCTACCCGTTCGTTGCGGTTCCCCAGATGTGATTTGATTTTGACTTGTCACGCCATTCGTTTACTGCATATCGTAGCGCTCTCTTTTGTTGCTGTAATCTATTTTCAGGTTGCTCATGCTTATTCCTCAGTTACTATTTTCAACTCAAGGACATTCGATTTTGGTTTACTGTCATTTATCCAAAACACTTTTGTTCATAGCTTACCTGCTCATTGCGTTTATTCGTTATTTAGCTACAAACGCAGCTGAGTCGCAAATCACGAGTTCGTTTACGCTACAAACATCGACTGCTTTCAAGTACTCCCCTCCATCTTCGCATGAAACAAAACAATCGATCACATCATCTTGTTTTCTCATTCTTATTTTCCTGTATTCCTTTGCTCTTTCTTAATTTTTTTTTTCAAACCCAATAGCACTGAAAATCAATTCATTCCGTAACGTTACTCCATGCAGTTCTTTTAGCGTAACTGTAGATAAATGTGCATATATTAACGTGCAAATGTGACATTTCACCGAAGCTAAAGTGAAATGAATGAAAAGATGTGACGTTGAGTAGCATCTGAGCATTTCCAGATGTCGTGTGTTTTGTTGTAAGTTTTAAATTGCTTTTACTTAATGAAGCGAATGGTGGGTGGGTATTTCATAAAACGTTACGTGGAAAATGGTGTAGTGTGTAGTTTTTGCCTAATTTGCACAGTTATAAACTCACTTATTCTTTTCATTATTAAACTGAATTAGGCTTTTCGCACTGAAGTGTGGCTGAGCTGTAGCAGTCCTTGTCCCATTAAGCTAATTTATACACTTTAGAGACTTTTTTCAAATCAAGCTGCTCCGTGTTAAAGTAATTTTAAATTTTGATTCATTCATGTACCTTTATTAGCTGTTTGAATTGTCTGAGAGTACCTTACCATAATGCGATTCCGATGTTCCGACACTCTTTCTTTACATTTTCGACATGCTACTTTTAAGGAACTTATCATTACTTTTCTAGATGTAACTTGCGAAAATCTCCTCAATTATCAAGATGTCAGTGCTTGCTTCGATACCTTCCTGTCTAAGTTGATTGAGATATTTAATACCAAGGTGCCTCTCTTTGACCCAAGACTACATAAACTGTCTTAGTACAACAAAGCTCGAAAAAACCTTAAAAATAAGCGTAATAAATTTGTATAGGGCTAATACTTCGTATACTTTCCTCAAAGGTCAATATTTAAATACGTTGAAACATTTTAACGTTTTCGATAAATTTCTATACAAACAGTATATGGGGAGGCTTGAAACTTGTATAAGTTAAGCACACAAAATTGATGACCACCCTGATATCTCTGTTATGACGTCATCTCCAACTTTATAAATATAACACTTAACAGCATCGCTATTATTTGCAATGCAAGAGTGCGCTGACTGCTGTGAGAGCGGACCGAATGGTTGGCAGCGTAAACCAAGATAACGGTAGCCTTGCTTTGGTATTTCTAATTGGTATAGAGTGTAACTCTGATGAATGACAGCGAAGAGCGAACAAGTGGATGTTTACAGCATTTTTATTCGAGCAAGGCTAATTAGATTTAAGTTGCAATTGGATTACCGCGGACGTAACATTTTAACAAGCGGTATTGTAAAGCTTTATATAACTAAAATATATGAAATAAAATATCGAAAATTTATAAAAGCAAATCCAAAGGCCTTTTCGAATTTTACTCGCTCCAAACACGGCTCTTCTAATATTCCCACTTGCATGCATTTTAATGTCATAAGTGCCCAGACTTCTTTAAATCAAATTTTGAAGATTATAGTGTTGCTCCGAATTTGCTCTCTGCCCAATCCACATGGTTTTGTTGCCGGATGTCCTACTGCCACTAACTTGGCATCTTTCTGGGAATTCTATATCTCCGCATTCAAAGATGGATCTCAAGTTTATAGCATCAACAGTCACTTCTTCGACAAAGTCTCTCACCAGGTCCTCATACATGAACTTAAGTGTATTGGCTTGCACTGTGTTTTTTCGCTAGTTGAAATCATACCTGACGAATAGACTCCTGTTTATTAAAATCAAAAATCTTTTGGCGCAACATCTGGAGTACCACAGGGCAGTATTCTTGGTCCCCTCATTTTGTGCTTTTCATATATGGTATCGGTTCTTACTTCAAAAACTACAGTTTTCTGCTACATGATAACGATCTCAAACTTTTCCGTAGAATTAATGCCACATCAGATTCCTACCTTCTGCAAAATGGCCCTAATAATCTGGTTGATTGTTGCTGCACCAATAATCTTTTCCTAAATGTTAAAATCGGCGACCACCGTGGTGTGATGGTAGCGTGCTCCGCCTACCACACCGTATGCCCTGGGTTCAAACCCCGGGCAAAGCAACATCAAAATTTTAGAAATAAGATTTTTCAATTAGAAGAAAATTTTTCTAAGCGGAGTCGCCCCTCGGCAGTGTTTGGCAAGCGCTCCGGGTGTATTTCTGCCATGAAAAGCTCTCAGTGAAAACTCATCTGCCTTTCAGATGCCGTTCGGAGTCGGCATAAAGCATGTAGGTCCCGTCCGGCCAATTTGTAGGGAAAATCAAGAGGAGCACGACGCAAATTGGAAGATAAGCTCGGCCTTAGATCTCTTCGGAGGTTACGTGCCTTACATTTATTTATTTAAATGTTAAAATATACTTTAATATGTATTTCCCGAAATCCACTAGTCCCTATTCTTCAGAGTATGATATTTTAGGCGGTCAGTTGGAGTCAGTTAACGAATATGTTGATTTAGGCGTTGGCTTTGATTCTAATTTCACATTCACCAATCATAACTGTTATGTGCTCCCTTCGGGCTACAGCAACCTTGCTTTCCTTCGCTGATATACAAGGGACTTCAAGGCTCCGTATACCAGTAAAGCGTTATATTATCTTTAGTGCGCTCTAAACAAAAATATGCTTCCAATATTTGTAACCCCATCTACAGCAGTCACTCGACCAGAATTGAAAAAGTTCAAAGGAAGTTTGTCCGTTTTGCTTTATGCCTCATGCATTTTGACAACCCATTGCCAGCTTATACCTTTCGTTGTAAATTGTTCAAGCTGCAATCACTGGAAACAAGGAGAACGGTGCAGTTGCTTATGTTTGTCCACGACCTAATCGTTGGCTTTGTGGACTGTCCAACTCTTCTTGCGAAGATATCATAAATGTGCCGCAAGAAAGCTGTGCGCATTCTAATTTTTTTATTTTTGTGCTAATATGGCTAATACTGTCATTTTAGCCCAATCTTCTGTGACCTCAATGAATGAAATAAGCTCCCAACAAGACTGAATATTGATTTTTCTGTATCCAGAGATACATTCACGTCATCCATTAATTTCCTCTTTACATAATGCTGTACCTATAGTGTATGTTTGCTGTTTTATATTTATTTTTTAATATTTTTTTGTATCTAATCTGTGGGATTTTTTATCATTGACTGAATAAACTAAACTAAGTTTTACAACCGCAATTAGTTTTAAAAGTTTCAAGTTTAGGGATCGAGCATTTGCTGCAAGACTCTAGCAGACAAAGCTATTATCTGCTTTCATTTAAAAACTTACCTCACGTTACAAATTATCCTAAGGGCTTCCTTTTAACATCGAAGAGCTCGAAATCAGGTTTGCTTTAGAAAAGCTTTAATATTTCTGTACTGATGCATATTTTACGATTTTGTATTTGCTTGCGCATACTTTTCCAAATGAGTCACTTATGATTCATTGCACTCAAGTGTGCTTGCCTTATATATATGTAAATGCATCTTTATCATCCAACACAATAACAAATAAAATGCAATTGTTGAACTATTTAATTTAGTCACAGAACTTCTATATACATACAAATCTACTATGCACTTAAATATGAAAATATGCAGATGTATCTAACTTACTATTCTGTATGCATTCTCCCAAATCGCATCAAAATTCCTTGACATCATTGGTAACGTATACGCCATGTTGGTCAACTTATTGTTGAGAACTTACTCATGGGAAAATTGTACGCTTGCAAGAATAAAATTAAATTACAAGAAATAGTTGCATAAGTGCGTATATGCATTGATATCCCTGCAGTCAAACGTAATATTTTCTAAATATGATATCGAACTAGTCCAAATGAGTTTAAACCTGTTCCGAGACATGCACATATTCATTATGCACGACCACTTTTATCTTCACTTTTCATGATAGTTTGATATTCTTTTACTACATTTGAACTCTTGAGGTGAAGCATTTCCTTTCTCAGACTATTACAATTTCCTTTAATCGTTTATAGTACGTAGACATAAATATTTTTGTATTGCACATTTTGTGTCAGTATCGTAATTTCCTGTCGACTATGGTCACAAACTGCAAACGTTATGTAATTTACATTTAGCCTGCATCTTAAGTATGAACGTATTTGTTGTAATCGACTGACCAACATCTTTTACGCTCCTCGGGCATAGTGAATAGATTTTTTGAATTTCTAGCATAGTAATGTCTGTAAGTATGAATCCATCACAGTAGACCTAAGCACAGAAATGTAATGTGTATGTCCATGAAAATTGTCACTGGGAAGCGTGGGAGGGGACTAACAAAAATTCGAAGAAATAGAACATAAATGCAATAAGGTTGTTCTATTCCGGCTGACGGTGTAGAAAACCCCAATCCCAGTTTTCCTTTTATACTCAGCTGAGCAGAGCTCACAGAGTATATTAATTTTGTTCGCATAACGATACCCCGTAACGACATAAACTAATCGAGATAGATATAGACTTCTATATATCAAAATGATCTGGGCGAAAAAAGAAATTCATTTAGCAATGTTCGTCCGTCGTCCGTCCGTCCGTGAACACGATAACTTGAGTAAATTTTGAGGTATCTTAATGAAATATGTTATGTACGTTCCTGGGCACTCATCTAAGATCGCAATTTAAATAAGCGAAATCGGACTATAACCACGACCACTTTTTCGATATCGAAATTTTCGAAAAAAAAGTGCGATAATTCAATAACAAAGACGGATAAAGCGATGCGACTTGGTAGTTGGGTTGACTTTATGACGCAGAATAGAAAATTAGTAAAATTTTGGACAATGGGCGTGGCACCGCCCACTTTTAAAAGGTAATTTAAAAATTTTGCAAGCTGTAATTTGGCAGCTGAGTATGTTTTGTTCGGTTACACCCGAACTTAGCCTTCCTTACTTGTTTCAAATACGCCTTGTATCTGTGGTGGATCTGTTATTTGCCTATTCTCTGCTTGGACGTTTGGGTACTGCTGCGGTTTCTAATATTGCCATCAAATTCTGCAGGCAAATCAAAACTTCAATCTCTTTCAAAGCAATACTCCAGTAGCCTGCTTTCTACTTTGTGTACACATGTCCAAGATCCTGAAGAGTAAGCTCTTACAATTTTTCATTAATACGCTTGTTAGGTGAATCCGCAGCCAAAAGTAAAGCTTCGTTTTGCAATAACCCTCAATATCTCGTAAATTTGTTTTATATCACAAACTTGATACTGGAATTGATTCATGGAAGTCTGACGCTTAGCAGGTCGCAGCTTCTATAGTTAGTTTTGTTCCTTTGAGTGCTATAAGCATCCGGGTGTGTACGGCATATACCTGGGCTAGAATATCTGCTCCATACATGAGTTTTAGTAGGAGACGGCAAATTACAGAGGATAACTACAAAGTGATACCTCAAGATGGAATGTTATTACTCCTATATTGGAATTTTGCTGTGACTGTGCTGATACCATTCTACAGAAGACTGCAATCTTATCTTTCGATATCAGGCTAAACCTTGCTGCGAAACACATTCGGCTGGGTACCTGACTGCACAGACATATATGGAAAGGAGCGGGCTAAGTTTGCTTAGGTTGAACTGGCCTGCAAATAAAGGCCTCTTATAGACTGATTGTGTCCAAAGTATGTTATAAAATAACTCTGTCCTCTTGGAGAATACCAAAAGTTTTCAAGGGCCTAGCTAAATAGTTGGCTCGAGATCTGGCTACTCTGTCGCGCCTAGTAGTTGGAACTTTGACCTGGCGAACGCAGGACGTTCTCAACCGTTCAGTGAATGTGCGCATTGTGAGCTTTAAGTCTTCTCTCTTTAGAGATATAAGCAACTTTGTGAGTTTAACTACGTAGGATTTGCATGTGATCTTAAAAATTTTGCAGCCGCGCGCTTCTGTCCACGTCTTTCCTGTTGATGGATCAAGTGCAACTCATGTCCCCTTTGTTGGGAACTTCTACCGATGACTCATCGAGTGCTACTTTCTCCTTTGACAACGCCTCGGCCTTTTCGTTGCCTTATATCCTTTTCGGTATACACGTGCGCAGTACATTCGGCCATTTCCGGCTGCAGAACCCTTCGAACTGAGCCTTTTTTTGCAATAACTTCCGACATTCTAAGATATAAACTCAGGGAAGGAAACTCAAAAAGACACGTTGGTGTCTCATATAACCAAAACTCTTGTCTTAAACTAAAAAAACAAAAAATTAAATTGCATCACTCCCCACGCACTTAGTATGTCCCTACCAAAGCCTATGCGGCTTATTGCTTAAAATCCATCAACGTTTCTCGTCATTTCCTGCGTCAGGCATTTTCTTCAAATATCCCTTAATTCCGAAATCGGTTTTGTTCTATTTGGTGAAATTGCTTTTACTTTTCCTTTGGCAATTTTTTTCTCCTATAATGCAATTGTTCGTACGTGTGTGGGTGAATGTGCCCCAAAACAATGTTTATTTTTGTCACCCACTGTTATTGTTGCTTTGTGCTATTTTCTCTCGTCTAACTTAAGTTTTCACTGGACACTTCAGATCACATGACTACTTTAGCTATGTCATCTGTTACTGCTGTTGCCATCACTGCTAACAAATATATTTACCAGCATTTTGTTTTTGTAGGTACGTACGTACATATGCGTCTACGCAGACCTTTCATTTTTCCAATATTTCAAGATTTTGCCTTAAGTGTTCATGTGCTCCCCATCCTCCCCTTCAAATTGCTTCAATTTTCGCAACATCCGGCTCATGCCATCATCACTCAAGCTCCTCAGCGTCGTTTCTTTGCAATTGTCATTTCCTATTATTATTTTGCTGGCTCTTTAGGGTCCACGTTTTTTTTTTTTTTGTGAAATTACTTTTTATTAACAACAAAATTTTATTGCCACTTTTGTTGACCAGCGTTTGGATAGATAAACATTTTCCTTTGCTGTTTTGGCGAAAAATTGCCAAGATAATGAATATGTGTGTGGATCAGAGCCGTCTCCTCCTTAAAGGCGAGGCAGACTGTCCCTTGTACGGGTGCTAGCGTTTCAAAAGCCAGTTCTCAGACAAGACTGCTTCTAAAATTTCCAAAACATGCTGCACCTTATTTCTTCACTTCAGGGAAGACATGATGTTTGCTACCATCGCCTGGTCTTACTTAAAAATTTCTTTGGCTACGGAGCATAATGAGGTTGTAATCTGAGATCGGACATTTATTTCACAAATGGAGCTCTGCGCAAAATACTGAATCGTTATTTAATGGTCCCATCGATGCCTGTAGCTCATCGCCATTGACCGTTTAGTAGACACTTGGCGCCCATGGTGAGATGCGTCCTCAACAAAGGAGGATCGCTGTCATTTTACATTGGCCCTTTCTCGAGGATTCCAGCTGTAAACCAATATTTAATCTAAACACTTAATAGTAATAGTCAAAACATTCGCACGACAGTTGGAATAGTACCCCGAGACGGTCGTAAGCGGTTAGAGCTTGAGAAATTGGCGCTAGTACTGCGTTCGGACATTGCTATGGGACTTCAAATCTCTCTCTATTTCAACTTTCGAAAATATTTTGCATTTCGTTATGTTCGTTTTTCGAACATAATCCCAATTTTAGAAATGAAGGCAGCCATAATATTTTTTTTTGGGTCTTGAAACTGAATCGCCCATAAATAAATCGTGTTTGAGATATCAAAGCAATAACCGCTATAACTTCTAGATTGGTTTTCATCATGTGAAATACAGAGTAATTCGTATTTCGAAAATTGTACTAGTAACTCATATTTTGAAATCGATTCGAATTTAGATACTGATTTGAATCTCAAAAATAATTCGAATTTCGATAATTTTTATAATAAAGAGAAAATTTGGATTCAAAGAACGATTTGACTTTTTGAACTAATTCGATGTTCAAAACTGTTTCTTATAAAGAAAATTTTTAAAATTTCGAAACAAATTTAAATTGAGAAAATAATTGGAAATCTGAAACTAGCTCCGAACATTTTTTTAAAGAAAATTTTTAAAAGTTCGAAAATAACTAATTTAGAAAATGATTTAAAGCTTGAAAATAACACGATTTTCGAATATTGTTTATAAAGGGAAAATAGTTAAACTTTCAAAATTAATTTATAGAAACTTTATCATTTTATAAATAGTGCGAACTTTCACAATTTTTTTTTAAGGAAAATAAAAACTCGAAAGTAATTTGAGTACACAGAACGTTGTGAATTTTAAAAATTAATTGAATTTCGAAAATCTTTCTTTAAGGAAAATAGTTGGGAGTATATGTTTTGATTAAAAAAAATAATATGAGTTTTAAACATAATCCGAACATAACTTCCAACTTTCCTTATTAAGAACATTGTGAAAAGTTCGAAATAGTTGAAAATTTGTCTTTTAAGAAAAATAGTTGAAATTTCGAAAATGCATTTGAATTTACAGAACGAAAAATAGTTAAAATCCGAAAACAATTTGAATTTAGAAAATAATGTGAATTTTTAAAATAATTCGAACTTCGAAACTTTTTCTTATAAAGATAATTGTTAAGAGTTAGACAATAGTTGTAATTGAAGGAACGATTTGCTGTTAAATGCAAACTCGAACAATTACAATTTGTTTCATAAGAAAAATAGTTAAGATTTCGAAAACAAATTTGAATTTAAAAATAATTTGAATTTTTTGAATAATTCGAACTTCGAAAATGTTTCTTATAAAGATAATTGTTAAAAGTTCGAAAATAATTCGAATTAGGAAAATTGTAAAAGGATAAATATAACACCAGACTCGGAAAGTTCTTCATATAAGGAAAATAGTTATACGTTCGAAAATAATTTAGCAAACGATATGCATTTTACAAATAATTCGAACTTCGAAAATTTTCCTAAAAACAAAAATAGTTAAAAGTTCGAAAGTTATTTGAATTTAGAGAACGAAATTGAAAGTTCCACAGTAATTAGAATTACGAAAATCATGAAAATAGCACTTAATTTATCGAAACGCGCAAATCTCACTAAGCGCTGGAAAATAGCCCCATTTCAAAACTTGTTTTAAGAACATATTGACCTAGAATTAATTTAAATATTAGATATTTTATAACGCCAAAGCACTCCTAAGAACGCTATATAGCCTTTGACGGTATATGAACCTTGACCGCTCCAGTGCTTGCACTTTACTGATTTCTGAAGTTTTTAAAGCAAGTGCTGAGGGACCACTAAACGGTCGATATATCGCTAGTCCCAGACAGATCCATTTTAAAAAATTTACATTTGTCTAATAAACTAGTTGATATATCTTAATTTATGTAGTAATATATTCATACACATGAAATCTAAACATAAACATGGCACTCACAGTTTCATGGAAAATCTGTTGAAACTGTGCGTACCATTATTGTAAATACAAGAATTTCAAAAAACATCTACATCATCGAGAAGACTAAAATTGGAGTCAACCATATCACAGGTAGGTAAACATTTTTCATGTTTTTACTTGTATCACAACTACAACAACACCAACAGTGCCTACAGCTTGCCAAAACGACACACCACGCCAAGCCACGCCACGATCTCGAGCACTAGTAAAGTGAACATTTTTAAGTTCATAACTAACCCACAATATATAAAAGTACCACGAGCCACTATGAAAAAAAAAGAAAACTAACCATAAAATAAAATAAAAAAAGAAAAACAACAACTTGGTTGTAAAGGATTCAAAAAAACAATTGAAATACGAATTAGTCCACAAAAACAGAGGTCACATATAAAGCACTCTGAAACAAATAACAACAATCAAACAAACAAACATTAGCAATTAAGTATAAACAAGCATACAAGCCAACTACAATCAAATAACAATCAAGCCAGGCCACAGCAATAACAAACAAGCAAAAACCAAAAACACTAAATGTTGTGGACAAGAAATATTTGAAAAATGTTTAATAAATTAGGCAGAATTAGATGATGAGAAGGAACAAGTGAGGGAGAGAGAGAACGAAGTGGATTAGAAATGCTTGAAAGTTGTATGCAGTTAAAGTTTGTTATGGAAAACACACAAAGCACGTGGGGCACAGAACTGGCCAGTAGGAAAGAGGGAAGCGAAGAGGAAACAGAGCTTTTTATTGAAATTAGTGTTAAACTCAAGAGGCACAAGCTCACAATAATAAGTGGACACTTATACACAAAAATAATTGAATGGGAAGCACAAATTAAAAAATTAACTAAAAAAAAAAAACCTGAAGTTAAAACAAGCTGAAACGAATAAGATAATCAAAGAAAACAATATAATAAAACTAACGAAATCGAGTATACACAAAAAATACTAGAAAAATTACATTGAGATAAAAATAAGTCTAAAAAAAGTTAAAACACAATGCAAAATCAAAACATAAGTACATAGAAAATGCAAGAATAAAAACAAAGAAAATACATAAATACAAGTACAGGAAAAACTGAAGAGCACAAAATACAAAAACAATGCCAATTACAAAACAGCAATAGTTTAGCGTAAACTCTTAATGCATGCGGCACACTATTACACTCAAAAAGTCACAATGGACAAAAACAAGTACAACAAATACAAAACCGTAACCGAACATGAACCGCAACGCTTTCAAAACATAAAAGCATTATAGATTTGTTTTACCAACAACAGCAATAACACAAACAACATATAAAACTAATTGAATGACAGAATGCTGAAACATATATTGAGTATGTAAAAAACAATCGAGGCTATCAGTAATTAAGTTGAAATTTTGCATTAAGTGTTAATTATAATTAACGGACAGAGTATTATTAAATACAATAGTTGTAGAAAAAACTGAAAAACCTTTACGAGAAAATTAGAAAAAATCAGGAAAATGGAAGTAGTTTCAGCGAACGCTTAACACAAATGTTTTGATTTAGTATTGGACAAGCACAAAGTGACCATTGAAAAGTGGAGCTTATAGCAAAAAAAAAGCAAAAATTACAATAATAATGAAAATTTCAATCACATTTTCACAAGTAATTCTCACCAAACAAATAAAACAGAAACCAATCAAACATACCATATTCTTACTGCTGTAAATTTAACAAAAACGCTCATAAATTAGAAAAAATCACAACAAAAGTTAACATTCTGCTAGATATTTAAAAAGAATTCGTTTACATTGAGAACCATGACAAAACAAACACCAAAACCGTGACACCAAAATGAAACAGCTATAATATGTTAAATTTGCAAAAATTACAAGAACTATTACTCATCTATTTTAAACCTCTATATATTGCACATCAAAAATGTTTGGTATTAAATCTTAAGCATTTAGATTTCGTATTTGCAAGCAAACAAAAAAAAAATATGTTCCAAAAAATTCAAAAACATTCAATTTCAAATCAACAAAGAGCACAACAACAACTAGAAAAACGAATTTTTGAGTTTTGCTAAAATTACCCGTAAAGAAAATACAATCCCTTAAAAAATTCAAAAAACGCCAGCACCCCTTCACCAACCAAACAAGCAGACAAATCAAAAGTCAACTCTCTATATATGTATCTTTCTCTCTCTCACGTGCCTTCCACCACAAATTTTTACAACGCAGCTTCAAGCAACAACAATAAATATTATATTTTGCATTCGAAACTTAAATAAACAAGAAAACAAATACAAAAAAGCAGAAACAACAAGAAAACAAAAAAAATTGCTTACGAAAATATCTCAAACAAAAATTTATTCACTTAATTGATAATTCAAAAAAAAATTTTTAAATGTGAAAAGAAAAGCTTTTATGCGAAACTAAAAAACCCATTTTCGATTGTTTGTCTGTGTGCAGGGTGAACGACGGCGGCGTGGATGGCAACGACAACAATGATGATGATGACGACGACGTTACCAGCACAATAATAGCAATTGAAACCCTGCGGCAACGTCAACTCTTGGCCGTTACACTAATAAACTCTAAATCTACTACTAATTTTGCTATCACTACTACTACTACTACTGTTACTACTACTATTTCAAAAATCATTTGTGTTTTCTTAATGAAACCGTTAACCCAAAGAATAAACTGAAATGAAAAGCGCAACTAAAAAATTCGAGCAATAAAAATTTAAAGCCTTTGTGATGCTTACCAAAAGCGTTTGAGAGAAATCAATCGAAAAAAGTAGTGCTCATTCACGTGAGATCAGATGAAGGCAAGTTTCAAGATATACAGAAAGTGTGCAACAAATGGAACCTCTGTTTCAGTATACCACGGAAGCTAAATGCTTAGGAGCAAAGCAAGAAATCAGTTTCCCAATCAAATATTCGTTTTTTGGAGAATAAAAAAGTGCTTGGAATGTTTTTGAATTTATTGAGACTTTAAATTATCAAAATTTGTTTAAATATATTGGGTTCATTAGTAGTAAATCTGTATGTATGTATGTATGTGGTAGTGAAAAGGTAGTAGTGAACGAAAAAAGGTGGTGGACGAATATGTCGAAGATCGTGCGTGAGGCTAAGGCGTGGACTCTAACTTGTGGACATTTTGCAGGTATTGTTTTTGAATATTATATACATATGTATGTTATTTATTTATAGCAACATACTTTAATTATTTGCTATTACACCGAAAGAAATAATGCTAGTAAAATCAACAAATGTATTTTGCGGGTTCGAATCGAGCTCAAGACCTAACAATAATTTTTTATCATTATTATTGTTATGATAAATTTTTTCTTAATTGAAAAAATTTTTAAATTAGAATAGAAGAAAGAAAAAATTTTAGACAACTGCCAAAGCCCGTTGTATAGATCCATTTCGGGAACTGCTAAATTCCTTCATCGGCAACGTTTAGGCGCCGCTGCTATAAGCGGTTTTTTGTTTGTCTTCATTAATCCTACTTCTATTCTGGTTCGTGCCAATTGATATTCACAAACTGCGACATCTGCTGCAGAATGGATGTGAAGTGTGATAAAAAATTATTGTTAGGCCTTGAGCTCGATTCGAACCCGCGATCTTACAAATCAGTAGGCCGATATAACAACAAAAATTGCAAATGTATTTTGTTGTTCTTGAATTAACAGATTTAGTAAAATTGATCGCATTATGGTTAATTCAAACGCGTTCTTTGTCAAGAAAACAAACTTTGTTTATTTATTTCAACAGAAGAAAAACTGTTGATCTCAAGCTAAAAATATTTTGTAAAAATTACAGATTTTGAATCAAACTAACTGATTTTTCTGTTAAAAGAAGTGATTTCATTGGTAATTTGAACACTAGTTTGTTCTTATGACTATATCGTGCCAGAGAAATATCTGTCATATCAACAGCCACTGTTATTTCAATGTTTACGGAAATCTGTTATTTTAACAGTTTTCATTGGTATTCTTAGAGTGACACTAATAATTGTTATTCAACAGAGCAGCCTTTAGCAGACGTGTTGTGATGTTGCCGTTCAACGCCAACCACACCGAATATCCTGGGTTCAAACCCTGAGACAAGCAACATCAAAATGTTTAGAAATATTTTTTTTTTTTTTCAATTAGAAAACAAATTTCTGAATTACATTTTTTTAACAGAGTTTGATGAACGCTGATTTGTCGATTTGACTGTTGGCTTAATTCGAAATCAAAAATTGCGGTGGATAAAAATTTACAAAAATATCGTTTGAATTGACCCGTAATTCGGTTGATTCTAACTGCTTTTTTTCTCTCAGTGTATGTAACAATAAACACATCTTGAGGTTTGTGGAACACGTAAAATCTGGGCTGAAATTACGCATGTGAAATTTCGACGGTTCTATCGGCACACTTCCAACTTCTTTTCCAGGAACAAATGTTTCCACAGACTACGTTAGTAATGTACTGTGCGGAAGAAGCCAAATTCGATATATCTTCACATTAGAAACGGGAACGTCAAATAAAAGTGAAGAGAAAACAGAGGAAATGGGAAGAAAAAGTAGAGGAAGTTGGAGTGAAGCCGGAAAATTAAAGTGAATAAGAGGAAGATGGAGAGTTAGAGTAAAAGTAAGAACAGGGGTAATGGTTCGACACAAAGTGGTAAAAAGAGGTTAGCAGGAAGATTAAGAATAAGGGTAAAATTAAAAGTAGTAGTGAGAGTTAGACTTGGATAAGAGCAAGAGCGGAAAGTGTAAGAGAAAAAGCTGAAATATTCACAGAAGAATGAAAGCGATAAGGAAATTGAATGATCCGTTTAAGGTACTAGAAAATGCAGAGGGGAGAGGAAATTAAAGAGGAAGAGGGTAAGACAAAGGAGAGGCAGGTGTCTAGATAGAGAAAGTCAGAACAATGTCTGACGGGTTTGATCATACGAGGAGTATTTAATGTTTGTCTAAGTGTTTCCAGGATTAGCTAGAGCTGCTTAAAACAAAGTTCTAATAAGCCAACGGTTTTTTTTTTCTTTGCCATCAGTTAAATTTATAAGCTCTGATTTGTTGAAGCATCATTGCTGTAAAACCTCTATCGCTATATATTTTTACACCAGCCACTTCTCAATAAGCCTACTTTAAAACTTGGTTTATATAGATAAATGTTGGGTCTTGAGACCGTGCACCGTCAATCCCGAGTTTTCGTATTACAAGCCTCCCAGATACTCATCCGCAACTTCATGATATTGTTCCAGATCGTTCCTTAGTTGTGAACAATGTGATACTCAGAACATGCAGCCATTCAGTTCCTTTGACTAAAACTTTTCCACTTCCTCTCAGGAAGAGGAAATATACTTTCCCACAATTTCAGAAAGGTATTAATATAGTATGTTTTATGATACTGAAAAAACCAATGCTGAAAATAAGTCAAGAAACAAAACATAAATTTAAAAGTATAGATTGTGATGCCCCTACATCTTTACAGGCCTTCCTCCTCTTCCTCCCTTGAAAGATGTTATATGTTCTGCAACTGGAAGTCAAAAACCGCCATGATGAAGTCGGTGTCGTTGTGATTTCGTTTCATCGCCCCCTGATCATGTCACCTAATCGTCGCTTGCTCGTGTTCGATTGACTTCCACCTGTTGGATTCTCTTAGTCGCAGAGCCCCTTTCGCTGCCAATCCCTTTACTTACCAACACTTGTAGAGGTAGGTAGGTGAAATGGCTGCGACCCTGGTCGCCCAAGTAGCTATTTAAAGCCGTTTTAATGCCATGTAACTCGTCTAAAAACCTACGGAATGTTACGGTCAATGTATTACAACCAGCCAGAGTTGTTGATAAAATTAAGAATATTCGCGATTGCTATCACAGATAACCCTCTGAGGTCTTCTAGAAAAGGGGTTCCAAGGAACTTTAGCCGGGCTCTAGCTAGAGCAGGGCATTTACACATAAAGTGTTCTATTTTCTCCCTGGCATTTGGATCTTTGCAGCTTCTGCAGTATTCGTTATACGGAATGCCCATCTTTTCCGCATGCGTACCTACTGTCCAATGGCCGGTGCAGACTGCTATCAGTTTGCGTGTGTTAGCCCTGGATTTGTTCAGAAGACTTCTCGTCCTCTTTACATCATAGTTTGGCCAAATGGAGTTTGATATTGCGCAGGTGGTGATGTTATTTCACTTTGTTTGTGCTTTCTTCAAGTAGAAGCTTTGGATATTCCCCTTGGCTACTCCTAAGGGTATGCCTACTTCGAAACTGGTTATTTCCTCGTTCATCTCCGATGAGACCCTGCGTGCTAGCTCGTCGGCCTTCTCGTTACCCTCTATCCCCCTATGAGCCGGGACCCAGATAACGCGTAGTTCTAGATTGGTGGATAACTGGAATATGAGTCGTTTACAAGCCCACACTAATTTTGAGTTAATGTGTGGCGAGGAGAGCGCTTTTATCGCTGCTTGGCTATCCGACATGATGCAAACTTCACCAGCTACATTCAAGCCCTCCAGTGATTTGCAGGCTTGCCAAATCGCGAGGATTTCTGCTTGAAACACGCTGCAGTGCGATGGGAGTCTGAATGGTGCAGACAAATCTAGGGACTCAGAGAAGACTGCGGCCCCCATTCCCGATTCCATCTTGGAGCCGTCAGTGTAGGTTTGGATGTGGTCGACCCTTAAGCCAGGTACCTGTAGATATACCAAGGGAAAAATTACGTTTAATCTTTCCTTTCCTGAGGTTCGCTGCTCACTGCGCCTGACACAACTCGGCATTATTGTGATAATTTTTTTATAATTGGCAATATTTTTATTTCATTTATTTTTTTAATACTGTGAATTACGTTATGATTTCCTTGCGTTCTTGGACTTATTCACGATTTTTGCTGTTAGTTCTGAAAAATCTTAATTTTTAACTTTGTGGTCAGGCCTTGTAAAAAACGCCAAATTGGCGGCAACTTAACAATTCTCACAACCCGGTTTTCCCTCTGCCCCTCCTCTCTCTTGTCGTAATTTACAGGTTCCTATTTTTCTTTTCCTTTACTACTTTTCTTCTTTACGGCTTCATATTCCTTCTACCACTTGCCGCCTCTATCATTCCATATCATTCTCCCTCGCTCTCTCTACCCGGCCACCTCGTTTCTTCTCTCTACTTATCGATATACAACTCAGTCTTTCCACCTTTCCCTTAATTCCTCTCCACCAACTTAATTTATGTACAGCTACTGGTAATGACGGATGGAACTGCTGAATACATTCTCTTCGAATGTGAGGTTCTAAGCCTGAGTTAGGTATTATGTGAACTAAGTATGTAATATAAAAAAGTTTAGAATTCAGAAGAAAGCTTGTGAACTACGAATGTATTAGAAACTAAATTTCTTGCGAATATCGGCTTCTCTCGAGATTCTCGTTACTTGTATGGCGTACGAGTTTCTCGGCACTCAATCTAATCCCGGCACAGGCAGTATTTATAGAGCTTACAATTTCTTCTGCAAATCAAGCGAAAATAGTGCCAATGCAGTGACTTAATTGAATATCGAGAATCTAGCTAGCTTTAGGAGTATTTCAAGATGCAAGAATCTCGTGAGAAGCCCAGTTCTCGATTTCTCAAGTCTCGCTTGTGTTCGAGAAGAAGTCGTTATTATTATTTTATTATTCAACTGCCTATAAAGTAGATATTATTTAACTAGTTTCTCATTAGCTGTCATAAATATCTGTCTGATTTTCAAATTTAACCATTCTAAAAAAATTTTTTTTTAGATATCTGTTTTTTAATTGTTTACTATTTAGTAGATTTCCAATCGCATAATGAGTTGCTGAAAAAATTGTATTTGGGTACAAAAAATCTACAACTATGGCCATTTCCACTTCCACATTCAACTAGAAAACCATAAACACAACATTCGCAACATATTTGGAATTGAAAACTATATATGTAAATGGCAATAAATATTTATGAAGCGAACTTTTAAAGTGTGCACACACACACACACACAGACATTTGTGCACATGAATTTTTAACAAACTCAAAATGAATTTTGTAAAAGCGCATTTGACAAGATTTTTTAAAGCGGTCAAGCGAATTGCTCGCACAAAATTGGCAAAAAAAAACTTGTTTTTTTTGCTATGAAGCGAATGCATAACTGCATACATACAGTGGTGGTACGAAAAAAACGCCAGTAGCGCGTAAAGCGATATTGACTGCATGCTTTGACTATTATTATTATTTTTTTTAATATACAGTTGCGAACACGAAAGTAAGGAAGCGTTTTAATAGCTATTTTAGAATTCAAATCTCCAAATCAAGAAGTGATATAAAAGGAATTGCTCTTTTTGATATTTGAATATAGGAAAGTAATTCCTGTGAGCTAAGGGATGTATATCTGAAATGACTTATTTTTTTTACTTTTATTTTAAAAGTCAAAAGATAACATAAAATTGACGTTTATTTTAAAAGACATAAATAATAGAAAAAATTTCACTTTTATTTTAAAAGTCATAACGATTACGATCTCTGGTTTATTTTCATTTATTTAAGAAGAAACTTCAATGATTTCTCTGGCTATAGCTATGCAAACCCCATGCCAAACACATTTTCGAAAAATGTCGAAAATTAAAAAATTGTTGAAATATTCAAAAATTTGCATGAAAATTTCCAATTTATTATTAGGAGTATTTCTTAGTATGCAATTTTGAAGCTCATTCAATTCTACATAGTCCAACAAAATACAAGGTATAAGCAATTTTTGAGATTTTTTTCCGAAGCGTCTTTCAGATTTTCTTTCATATAAAGAAGCAAAATTATGCTTTCTGTGCAAGCTCCCATAGAAGCAACGCTTTCGACTCCACGACAACTATGCCCACGAAGTCTAGTATGGTATGCGACCGCCTAGCGGGCCAATTATCTGGCTGCAACCCATATGTCCTGTGATGGATGTATGCCATGATAGTAAAACCCATGATAAGCATTGTTCGATAGCATGAGCATCGAGAACATATCAACAACCAGATAAGCGCTGTCAAAACTCCAACGACTGGCAGGCGTTGTATCACGGTCGTTATGCGCACATAATCCACAACAGTGATATAGGCTATCGTTCGCATAAGTCTGCTACATATGCAATGCAGCAGTCAGACAAGCGAACGCACCTGAATTTTGCAAAAGAGCGCTCTTGCAAAGGAAATGCCATCTCAAAGTAGGATTGGGAAAAAAGATAATATGAAATTCAACCAGATTAGAGAGCAACCAAAGCCTACACCGGATCGTATGGTACGGAGATGACTCGAACACAATGGAGGGGTTGGAGCTGTAGTATTTGGAGCCAGGGCCAGAATATCAGTGCCTCTGTGGGTATACACGAGCACATTTGAAGCGGAAGTATACGCCGTAAGTCAGTGTGCCGTGCTGAACCTTTAACGTTTAACCATAGCAATACTGCAGTCAGACAAGCGTAAAGGAAAGCTCATCTTATCCCGCAACATGGGGGAATTAAAAGAGAAGATCCCAATCTCACAAAAGATGATATCCTCATGCAGGTAGTCTCTCAGAAAAGATATAAAGTAGAATTAGGAGAAAAGATTACATGAAATGCAGCCAGACTAGAGAACATCCAACGCCCACATAAGATCGTATGGTAGAGAGATGGCCCGAAACAACAGATTGCAGCTGGAGTCTTTGAAGTTTGGGCCAGAATATCAGTGCCTTTAGGAGTACAACCGAGCACATTTTAAGCGGAAGTATGCGCCATAAATCAGTGTGCTGAGCTAAACCTTCAAAAAAAAGAAAAAGCTTTACCAACAAGGAACACACAATTTAGTAGTGCTGACCTTAGTTCCAGGTCACAGGGAAGTTGAAGATAATGAGCGGCGGACAGTCTGGCCGGAGAGGCAGCGACTGTACGAGCCATTGGTCCTACCTCGTTTTGCCAGTTGGCCCACAGGAAATTAGGGGACATTTATTGCTTGAAGAGTGAGAAAAAAGAGAAAAGTTTTGGTGAAATGCGCTGGTTTAAGTCAATCTAAGCTACTGTTAGGAGGTTATAGTGCCATAAGGCACACATGGTCCTTTTGAAAAATAACCTTGGGACTCTAACAACTATTATTACAGGACATTGCAGACTCAACAGCCACATGCATAAGTTCGGCGTATAACCGAATGACACCTACCAGTTCTGTAATCGTGCACCGAAGACGGTGAAGCGCCGCAATCTCAAGAAGTAGGGCAAGGTTTTTCGGCTCGCCATTGCCAGAACATTTCCAGATTCGAATACTCAAGCCAAGAGAACTACTAGGCTTCATCAAGTAAGCCGGCCGGGATGAGGTGCTGTGAAGGAATAAATAATAGAATGAGGTCACAATAGGTCGCAGTGCAGTTCTTATAAATTATCTATGGAATCAAATATAAATCGCACTGCGGAAGTTGTCAAAAATTAAAAGCGAATTTTGAGAGACGTATTGCAAATTGTGATACTAAAATAGGTGGGCCTACAAAATTGCATACACTAAAAAATTCTGAATATTCTAAAAGTAGAATTACAAAGTTTCCTTCAGATTTTTTAACATTTCTTGAATTTTCGAATATTTTCGAAAACATATTTGAGTTTGGTTTACATAGTTTCAGTTAAACGATACATTGCATTCTTAAACTAACGAAAACAAACATCATTATCATCATTTATTGGTGATTAACCGCTTGAGTGATTTTGGCCATTTCGTAACAAGACACACCATAGCTATCCCTGTTTCGCTGTAGCTGGCACCAATTAGAAGCACAAATGGAGGTCATGTCTTCCTCTACCTGCCTCTCCCATCTAAGTGGAGGTCTCCCCTTCTTCTGATTCCAAACTATCGACGGAAATACTTTCTTGGCCGGAGTATCTTCGTCTATTCGCATAACATGACCTAGCCAGCGAAGCCTTTGGATCTTTATTCGCCGCACTGTCGTCATATCCGTAAAGCACATACAGCTCACCATTATAACTCTTTCGTTACTAGCCGTCCATTTCTCTTTCGGAGAACTTTCTCTAGAACACTCCAAGAGCCGTCTCATATTTTCGCGACATTGTCCCTGATTCCGAGCCATACATGAGTACTTATATTGTAAGCGCGCATCTTGTTCGTCGAGAGGCGATTTTACTTTTCAATTGCCTACTCAGTCCAAAATAGCACTTGTTGGCAAGGGACGAAAATAATTGATAAGATATACTACAAATTTTCACTGCCGATTTCGTGTTCGCAACTGTACATACATACATCCCACTCAGCATTTAGATGATACAATTTTGAATTTCCCTACATATAAATACAATTTGATTACTCTTTCTGACCAAATAATGAGTTATCATACAATTGAACAAAAGAAATAATCAAATATGAATACTTTTGATGATCAGAAACTGAATAGGTTTTTCAATCACATTTTGGAGTTATATTTGAATCAAATGTGTTTACTTTATGTGATCAAAAATTTATAATCATTTTTAATTTTGCTTTATGAATCTTTTCTGACTATATTTGTTGACTGAATAATGAGTTTTATACTTGTTAAAATTTTACTTTTTATTGAAAATCTTTTTTTTTTCACATAAACACATTTTTTCAATCATGAAGTTCAGAAAAAATATGTATTTAAAATTTTTATTATTAAGACATTCTTCAAGACAATGCAATGCAAATGCTACTCGTGCCCGAAGATTTCCCAACTATTTCTCTACCTTCGGCTTCCCAGAAAATATATAATAGTTGGACAATATAAAAGTTGTGAGCTATTTGACCAGGTAAGTGAAACTCTCTTGACATATGTACCTGGATATGTCTTCAACATCCCGTACCGTATCGTATTTTAAGATGTTGACGATCATAGCTGATGTTGAATGTTGTAGTCGCAGGTGTATATCGGTCAAGTTTGTTTGCGAGTGACCTGTGGTTCAAATAGCTCACTTCCGCATGCTTTCTTCCCCTGATGAAATAAAAGTATTATGTAGTATCTTATTTTGAATGAGATATGAAGAATAAATGCATCATAATCGCATTCAAAACTGATTCAAAAATCTCAACCAATACGATTGAAATATGTTCACGAATATGATCAGAAAATGACTGTGAAAAGCCGTCAAATATTACTCTAAAACAATTAAAGCTAAATTTTACAATGATATCAAATACGAATAAAAAGCGTTTCGAAATATGAATCATAAATGATTAATCAAGAATAATCATATCTATGGTACATTTTTCTCCCGACGTTACGTAAATTTTCGAACAGAAAATGCTTTTAAATTTGAACATTTTTAATCATCTTGGGGTAGGTAAGTTGAACTGGCCGGTCCATGAGGACCTCACATAGACTGATTGAGTCCGTAGTGTTACCAGAAGTTTGTTTTAACGACCAAACTGAAAAACTCTATCAAAAACAAGGACCTATGTTATAAAATAACTCCGTCCTCTTGGCAAATACTAGAAGCTTCCTAGGACTTAAGCCACTTGCTGCTTCTAGATCTGACAGCTGTATCACTCCTAATAGCTGGAGTCTTAGCCTGGCAAGTGCAGGGCACGAGCACAGAACGTGCTCGATCGTTTCCTCCTCCAACCCGCACTTCCTACACCTGCTATCACTGACCAAGCCTAATTTAAAGGCATGTGACGCCAGAAGGCAGTGTCCAGTCAGAATACCCGTCATGAGTCTACAGTCCTCTCTTTTTAATGATAGAAGCAACTGTGTTAGTTTAAGGTTGTAAGACCTACACATAATCTTCGACAATTTACAGCCCCGCGCTTGAACCCACGCCTTTTCTGCTTGGTCGATCATGTGCACCTCTCGCATTCGCTTAATCTCGCCCAATCTAATTGGGACGTCTACGGAGCAAGCTTCAAGGGATGCGCCCATTTTAGCTAATTCGTCCGCTTTTTCATTCCCATCTATTCCCATATGCCCTGGGACCCAATATAGATGTATGCTTCTCCCTATCCCGATTCTTACACTCTAACACGCATTTAGATGCTGTGCTATGCGAGATTATTGCCTTAATTGCTGCTTGACTGTCAATATAAAAGTTAACACGGTTGCAGCTTAAGCTATTCTCTTCCAGGGTTTCTACTGCTTTGGTTACGGCTAATATTTCCGCTTGGAAAACGCTACAGTAATCCGGCAGCCTGTAGGATCTGCTTAATTCCGGATCAACGCAGTATACCGCAGACCCTACTCCTTCCACTATTTTGGAACCATCGGTGTACACATGTATCGCCTCGTCCGCCATTTGCGCACCCTTGCGCCAACCGTCCACCTCTATTGTGGCCTTAAGATCTCCCTCAAAGTGCAGGTAGGGAATCATGTAGTCTGTTCGTCTTGTGACTGAGGACGCTATACTACTATGGCCATATGGTCGGCGTTCAAGCTGCCCCGAAGCATCGAGCCTGGTTGCGGTCGTTAACGCTTTGTTCTTTGCTACCAGGTCTACAGGTGGAATGTGCAGAATGGCATACAGTGCAGCCGTCGGGGTTGTTTTCAGGGCTCCCGTAATTCAAAGCATCAATAGTCTGCATACCCCCTCTAATTTTTTGAGGTATGTTGTTTTTTGTGTGGCTTTCCACCAAACAAGAACTCCATAGTATAGAATAGGGCTTACAATCGCTGTAAAAACCCAATGAGAAAGAGAGGGCGATAGGCCCCACGTACACCCCAGCATTCTTTTACATGCATAGAGTGCCGTTGAGGCCTTCTTCACCCTCTCCTCCAAGTTGAGCTTGCATGACAGCTTACTGTCTAGGATGATTCCTAGATATTTTGTGCAAGGTTTCTCCTGTAAGGTCACCGCTCCTAACTTAGGCCTGGTCCAATTTGGGACCTTGTACCTCTCCGTCCTTGGACCTCCGTCTTCTCCGCATTGACTTTCAGCCCGACATTAGATGCCCAGGTATGAATATCCCGAAGCGCCCGATCCATCAAAGAACTAATCGTTGGAAGGCATTTTCCACTTATGACAATTGCAACGTCATCTGCGTAAACCGTAAGTTTTACGGGTCCCTCATCGAATTGCCTGAGCAGTTGGTTGATGACCAGTGTCCACAGCAGAGGTGATAGCACCCCTCCCTGCGGCGTGCCCCTGTCCACTGATTTCGTGGCCTCGTACAATCCCCATTGTGATGTAATCTTTCTGCAATTTAACATGCAGCCGATCCATCTGATTAAGGCAGGATGTACTTTAATGTAATTAAGACCATCCATAATCGCCCATTTTGCAACATTATTGAAAGCCCCGGCAATGTCCAAGAAGACTCCTAGAGCATACTCCTTATATTCCAGGGATTTCTCTATGCTTATTACCACCCTATGCAATGCGGTGTCTACCGACTTGCCTTTGGTGTACGCATGCTGTGTTGTGGAGAGCAGCTTTTCATCCACGTTGGACTTTATGTACACATCTATTAGCCTCTCAAAGGTTTTGAGCAGAAATGATGTTAAGCTAATGGGTCTATAGTCTTTGGGATACACGTGACCGATCTTCCCCGCCTTTGGTAGAAAAGCTACACGAGCAGTTCTCCAAGAGTGCGGTACATGATTCAGTCTTATGCACCCATCGAATATTATTTTAAGCCATTCCACGACCGCCCTACTTGAGACTTGTAGCATGGCCGGGAATATACCATCTGGGCCCGGCGATTTAAACTTAGAAAACGTCTTCACTGCCCACTCGATCTTGGTATCGGTCACCAAGCCCGGCACCACTAGCTCCGTGATCGAAGTGTGAGTGATGTCTGCTGGTTCTTCTAAACCGTCTCCCGATGGGAAATGTGTATCGAGAAGCACCTCAAGGAATTCCTCACTATTACGTGACCATTCCCCGTTCTCTTTCTTTATTAGTCCCAGGACTATGTTTCCCTTTGCTAGGACTTTTTTAAACCGTGCTGTTTCGCTGGAGCACTCTATGTCTGTACAGAAACTTTTCCATGAGTTTCTCTTGGCCCTGGTAATTTCACGCTTGTAGATCCTCAGTAGATCCCTGTACTCGTCCCGACACGCTTCGCTTTCCGCGGTCTTTGCGAGCTTAAACATTTCTTTTACCTGTCTTCTTAGAAGACTCAGCTCATTGCTCCACCATGGCGGCTTTGCTTTTCCTCTGAATCTTCTTAGAGGGCAAGCTTTGTTATACGCAGTCATAAGCGTCCTTGTTAGGAATTCATTCGACTCCTCCAGTTCCTCTACATTAGCAACCTCGTTGGGTTTTCCCATTTTTGTTTCTACATGTTTCTGGAATTTAGTCCAGGTTTCTAAAGGTTCCTCTCTTCTCTACCCTCTTTAGGGGGATGCTGAAGCTGATATACGCATGGTCGGAGAAGGATGGTCTATCAAGAACCATCCAATCATAACTTGATATATCACGCTCGGAGCTCAATGTAATATCCAGAACATTGCTGGATGTTGGGCCAATTTTTGTAGGGACATTTCCCCTGTTGGCTATCTGCAAATTGGTTTGCAGGATGTAACAAAACAGAGATTCGCCTCTCTCGTTCGTATATGCTCCTCCCCACGCATTGTGGTGCGCATTTGCATCTGCGCCTATGACCAACCGCCCTTCCTCCTATACTAGCCTTTTGCACTCCATCGGTGGAACCTCCGCAGCATGGGCCATGTAGCAGGACGCCAGGATAAATGCCTGCTTATTCTTTTGCTCAACGGCCACCGCTACGAGATCCTCGGTGGTGTAATTAGGCAGCATATATGAATGCAGCTGTTTCCTTACCATTACTACAGCTCGCACCCGTCCTTCCGTTTGTGCGTAGTAAACGCCAAACCCGCGCGCGCTAAGTCCAGAAACCTTTCCTCCCGATGAGAGCCACGGCTCCTGGATCAGCGCCACGTCAAACGAACCCTCCTCAAGGGTTAGGAGGAGTTCGCTCGACGCCACTTTACTGTGTTGGAGGTTTATCTGTAGGACTCGCAGCACCATTGGGCTGTTTGTCCTCCTCCAGCACCTTCGTCTTGACGTCGTCGTCCTCCTCTTGCCCTTTTGGTTTAGAGTATTCGAGGCCCCCTTCAGCCCCTCGTGAATGGTGTGCCGTGTGTTCCTCTGTGCGAGTCACAGCACCATTTAGCGGTTGGTCCTCTTCTAGCACGTTCGTGGTGACGTCGGGGACCTCCACCTGTCTTTTTTCCCTTAGGCTTCTGAGGTCCTTTTCGACTTCGCCCACTTCCAGCGTGTTAGGATTTTTATCCTCGGGACTTCTTTTCCTGAGTCGCATGTAAATTTTGCCAGTGCCAAAGGACATTTTGCCAAGCTGCGTGTACAAAATATCCTCCGCCTGCTTGTTTATTTGGAAGATGTAGAACTGACCATCCTCGGTAGGCCGAGATACAGTAAGTACCTTCCAATCCTGTGTCGGTATGTTCGGATTCTGATTCTGCAGAAGTCGCAGTGTATCCTCCGACTTCGTCACGCATGGTATCCATACCTTAACTTTTGGTACCGTGGGGATTTGCGCTTTATCCACCACCTCAAACCGCGCGTTCGTGCCTTGCCTTTGGAGGTTTGGAACGACTTCCTCCAGCCACCGCAAGCTCGCGATGTTGTCGCACGCTATCATCTTCACACCATTATACCATCCCCCCGAATCAAAGGTTGGAAGGGGCTTACTTGGTTGTTCCCGCATCATCTTAAGCATTAAGCTAATAAGCTCCCTTTCCACAGATCTCCACCTTTCAGTAGTCATTTGTCCGAACGGACTGCTACGATCAACCAGCGCCACAGTCAGTGACTGCTTTGCCACATCACTCATCTTCTCGGGAAAAGCAGGAGTCTTAGTGTTATCTCCCTTTGGAACCTCCGAGAACACCGGAGTCTTCGCGTTAACTCCCTTTAGCGCCTCCGAGAAAGCCGGAGTCTTAGCGTTATCTCCCTTTGGCTTATCTCCTACTTCCGTAGTTGGAACTTCCCTCTGACTGGCAGCTTTCGAGGTAGTTGCTACCTCGCTATTGGAACCCATCTGTCTTACAGCTTTGGGCCTACTTGTCTTGTCTATGCGACTGCCCTGCCTCGCGGCTCTAGGACTGGGTCCTTTCTGCCTCTTGAAAGCAGGCTTGTCGCCTTCTGCCGAACGTTGCGTCTTCATTCTGCCATTCGACGCTTCTTCCTCCTCGTACCGGTTGCAGAACCGAGGGTTTCTCGCAGCAAACCTTTTGAACTGCCTTCGACCTACTTCTACCGCTTCATGGGCCCATTCCAAGCGCTCGATCTCCACTTCTGTTGGGTCGACCACTGCTCCCAAGCGTTGTACAATTCTTAGTGCTGCACGGTACTGCGAGAGAGCTCTTTTACTTCCTCTGCTCCGTACCCTTCTCCACTCTTCTACTCCGTTTTCATTTGTGTGCTTCTCCAACACGGAGTTCATTGAATCAGCACTACTCTCGCTCCCGAGTCCGACGCATCGCTTAATTCGTATTTGTCGTCCTTGGATTGCGACTCAGTCCTCCTCTTTACATCCTCCTTATTACATTCAGGTAATGAGTTGTTCATCTTGGTCGTACGACCACCTGCCCGACAAGGCGGGCTCAGCGGTCCAGTATTATATACAGGGAAAGAACCGTCCGCCACAGCAGCGCCCCTTACTGCGGTAAGGCCATAACTACTTCCCGAGATGGCCCGGTATCGGGAAGGCTCCGTTCGAATACAGCCGAATTTATCCCCTGGCTGCAAATCGTCCAATATGCACGGTCCGCATAACACCCTGGATTAGGGGGTCATCTTGGGGTATGATATTTAAATATTTTTTGATCAAAATTTTCAAAAAATGCTGGCTGGGTTATTACAAATATGGAAATTACAAAACTGCTTGTGCGATAATTTTTATGGAGTTGCTGGTAAATGCTAAGCGTGTTGAACTCTTATTTTTGTTTTTGCGCACTTGTCATTTTGAAGCGCAGCAGCGTTCCCAGGTATTTCGAATAAAAAAACGGGCACAGATTTTTCATGTCAATTATGTTGAATGAAATTTATCGTTGTTGTTAATGTGCATTAGGCGCCAATTCGTTCACAAAACTGCTTGTTGAGCGCACGAATTGCAATTAAATTTGTTGTTGTATGCTTTTGATCGCTACCAATCTGTGCTGCTGCCGTGCTATGCCTGAATTTTTGAATCGTAACCTTGACACACTTGATCTGCGTTTTGAGTTCGAGTTCCACATGTGGCAGCTGCAAAAATGAGAAAAAAAAACTACGCATTAAAATGGCCGAAACAGGTAACTGATGACCGTACAGATTATTGACTGTTTTTCAAGCTTAACAAATTGAATATTTGCCGCTCTAATGTACATGCGAGGGTGGACTGCTAAGTTCTTGACTGTGGCTATTTATAAGTTTAAAAGCATTGACGTAGCTGAAATCACAAATCTAACAGTAAACCCTCGTGTTGACGTAAAAGTATAATCACATTCGTGTTGCGTGATGTGTGTCGCTGATTTGTTGCAGCTTTGTTGCCATATGCTTGCAATGATTGCAAGCGCGGTGCTAGTAATTTCGATCTGTAACATTTCATGAATACAATATTTTGTTGCCAATTAATATACAAACCGTAGCACATTAACTTGAATAAGTCAAGTTTGAACTTCAATCATTTATGTGTGTGCAGCTTTCCATAAATCCATCAAAATTTTCAAATCACAAAGTTTTTGTAGACGTGATTTATTAGCGTTTCTTATCACTCACTGCCAAAGAAGCCCAATTCGAACAACAACCAAGAACAAAACTACACCACTAAAACTCTAAATATTCAATTTGCTACAAGAGTCCCTCAGAAATACAAAGGGTAAATCGTGTGGTCAACGCAGTCGATTTATGATGTACATTGAAACGATCTTTCGTCATCCCTTGACAAATTTCAGTAGAGAGACAACCCGGTTTTGGTTTTGTACTATCTTCAGTGTCAGTTTTAGTTCCCGATGAGAACGATTGACCCTAAACTTGACTTTAAATTGCGCATAGAAGGTTGCTTGAACAGAGCCAAAAGGACTTTGGCGTTAGTGAGGCCAATATTGGAATACTCATCGATAATGTGGTACCCTCGTTACCAGACCCACTGCGACAAATTAGAGTCGGTTCAAAAGCAATTCCTAATTTCCTAATTGCGCTAAGGGGCTTACCGTGGGACCCCTCAAGGATTCTTCCTACCTACTCCTGCCGTTTAAAACTTATACAGTTCCCTATGTTACAGAGTCGTAGAGGGCAGCAGCTTTGCGTTCCGTGAGGGTGAGGGGGCGGAGCGGTGGCTAACGGTCGTCGTAGCAGAGGCGGTATCGGCAGGACGGTTGAACGGTGGTCGGATAACGGACGGATTGGTTCGGCGGTATGGAAGCAGCGGCAGGATAGAAGCAGCGGCTTAACGGCGGTAGGATGGCGGCCGGCCAACGGTTCCCCTTTCTCCTTTTGAATTTTTGTCCGGTTGGCTGACCACTGGTACTGCTCCCTCCGTGTGCACCCGCTCTGACATCGCTTTATTTCGCCTAAGTTTATGTCTGCTGAAGATGCTTTTGTACACTCTTTGCTGACCATATTTACTGCAAATGCCATTTGTGGAATCTCCTAATCCCATGTGCGGTGGTCGCTCAGGAACGGTGCTAACGCTTTTCCGCCGAACTGCTTCCCATTGTCTGTGAGGAAGCTTTTCGGACAACCAAGTTGGTGTATGACATTCTCCTGTAGCGCTTTGAGCACGCTTGCCGTTGTTGCTTGGCGCGACGGGATTAACTCCATCCACTTGGATCATGGGGAGGCGGTAAGTGCTTCTTTGCTTGGAACGTGGTAGTGGTGGCACGAAGTTGGCGGTTACTATTTCCCACGGCTGCGGATATTGCATGGTTGCCAATAGTCTCACCGGACTCTTCTCTGTCGCTTTTTATTGTGTAAAATATGTCTGGTTCGGTGTTTTGTAACGGGTGGCGGGAGATCGCATTGCATATCGCGTTCGGCGCTCTTTTTCGGTACTCTTTATCGAAGTTGTATTTTTGTATAGCCGGGTAACGGGGGTAGAAGCGTTGCTTCAGAGGTCGGTTAAGCTTAATGATGGTCGTATGTTCAGTTGCGGGAATTGGGCCAACGGTTTTGCTCAATCGCTTCTGGTGGTGCCCTGGAAAAGTATCCTCCGAATTTTGTCCATTGTTCACTTGTTCCGGCTGGTCATTGCACATAGTGTGTCTAGCTCGGCTGATCTCCTGGTCAAGGTGACTTCTAACGGCTGGCCATCTAGCGTGAGGGTGATTCCCCTTTCCCGTAGAAAGTGGTACGTAATTCTTGCTGAGTACGAATTCGAGCTATAGACACACGTCTGGTCTGCCAATTGGACGCTCCGCTTGTTAAGACGTGGTTTGATTATGTTCCTCTCCAGGTGATTCCGTATTGTATTGACTCATCGACATACGATAGGGTGGCGCCGGTGTCCACTAGCGCACGCACGCTCATGCCCTCAATGGTTATCGGTATGTAGAAACGGTCATCTACTTGCATTTCGGCAGCGGGCTCGCAGGCTGGTGGTTGGTTCCATTGGCTTCTGTGGCCGAACAAATAATGCTTGGCTGCTTTCTCTCACATAGTTTGACGGCATCCTGGATGTGTTGTTATCGGTGGATTGGTTCGTCGAAGGGCATAGGCAGTCCCTGGATAGGATATTGTCTTGTCCACACCTGGAGCAGAACATTCTCCAGCATTCCCTGCATTGGAAGCGGCGGTGTCCGCGTTCCTTGCAGCGCCAGCAGCACTCCTTGCTATAGTACTCCGTTTGAAGATGACACAGGCTGTGGAACACCACTTTGCCCTGTTTCGCTTCCTCGCTTTTTAGCAGCTCATATTCCTCCGTTATTTCCAGGAGCCCATCGATCGTCCTAAACTCGCTGTGCTTGACGAAGAGTGTCGGCCATCGCAGATTCGCTCGATGTGGTTTTCCTTGCACATCGTCGAATGCTGGCGGATCAGCGTTGCCAATGCTAGAACGTAGCCCTTGGCCTTTTCTCGGCCTTGTTGCCTGCGTTGTCGGTTGGTCTCTTCTAAATGCTGCTTAGGCAGGAAAAAATGTTTCACCTCCCTTCGAAAATAGCTCCAGTGGTTGATTTTTTGCTTACGGATGCGGTACCATTGGAGTCCTTTGCCAGGTAGCAGTTCCGGCAGCGTTAGGAGGAGCCGGTCTACGGGGATGCGGTAATATTTGGCGAGCTCCTCTATCCTCTCCAGAAATTCGTGCAGCAACTCCCTCTCCCGAAAAATGCAGATCCCAGTGGCGGACGGTATTCATTAGCTCACCGGCGCTCATTTCGTTTCGGTGGTGCGCGTTCTCTCTCATGCGCATGCGAGTGGGGATTTTATACCTGGATGGCGGGTATTGACTTGGTCGGTTGTGTTGGGATGATATTCACATCGGTTACTGTCTGCGTTGGTATTTTAGCTGGTTTCCCTTCTTACTCTTCTACTTCCTTCTCGAACTCCTTCAGTAGGTCCTCGCTTGATTTCCTCGCGCGTTTTGTTTGTACGTACGTGGTCAGTGCGCGGCGCATATCGGCTACAGTTTGGCCCTCTACGTTAATCATATGCTTCTTGCACTCCTCTATCAACCTCTCGCTTTTCAGTAAGTAGATCCAATTGAGTGAGTCGGTAGTCAGTATCGTACCTTCGGGGGCCGGTGTATTTATTTTTTCTGGTGGTGTGTTCGTCGAACCCACCGGCAGTGTTGGTGGTTGTTGTATTTGGTTTTCGACGGTCATCTGCGGAGGAGGGTCCCTGCTCGGCGCCATTAATGAGGTGGGTGTTGTCTAAGGCTGGGGTAACGCTCAGTCAATCCAGAGTCGAGTAAAGGTCCCACAAACCCCTACTGAATAAACACACAATATTTATGTGTTACGAACACACGCAAACACGGCTGGAGGTGTTAGGAGGGCAGCAGCTTTGCGTTCCGAGACGGTGAGGGGGCGGAGCGGCGGCTAACAGTCGTCGGAGGAGGTGTCGGCAGGACGGTTGAACGATGGTCGGATAACAGACGGATTGGTTCGGCGGTATGGAAGCAGCGGCGGGATCAGCACGGCGGCTGAACGGTGGTCGGCGTAGCAGCGGCGGGTTAGAAACAGCGGCTTAATGGCGGTAGGATGGCGGACGGGCAACGGTCGTCGTAGCAGCGGCGGTAGGATGGCGGACGGCCAACGGTCGGCGTAGCACCGGCGGGATGGAAGCAGCGGCGGCACCAGAGGGGCGACGGCAGCGGCGGTGGGCTACGGAGCGCGTACCAGGGCCGTGGTGAGGGGAAGTAGGCTGGCGACGGGGTTTACCTGAACAGCGATGGCTCGTTCCGGGCGTGGTCGGATGACGGTATCGGATTGATCGATAGTCTTCGGCAGGATCGATAGTCGGCGGGGTCGGTCACCTAAGGAAGAGACTAAGTGAAGGGTGACCCGCGCCATGACGGCGCCCCTTCCACTCAGCTAGCCAGTAGGAGGGAAAAGTATGTCTTTAAAAAGGCATCCACTCCCGCTGGCTCACTTGCGGGGACTCAATTGCATAATGCAAATTCGCAGCTTTTATACGGGTTGTGCCGCAAACTGCTTGAGAAATAAATACACCACTATTGTGATTGTCACGTGTGGTGATTTTGCTGACGAACCACACTACTGGCCTGCCATCAGCTGTTGGTCGCGTATGGCCCTTTACCATATGGTGGTTGTACTGTTGCCGCCCGCCATCTGTAGTTGGGTTGTTATGCTATGAAAAGAAGTACAGGGGGCTCATGCGTAGGTGGTAAGAAGAATTACAGGGGGGTTATGTTATTCCAACGCTACGTTACAAATTTCGACAAAAAATGCATCCGGTGTTTTCAGGTATTGTGATTAGGTTGTCTATTCCTCTCCTGTGTACAAATTCTCTGTCAATTCGCTATTGCGATTTGTTTATGGCAGTGGTGGCCAAACTAACATAGTGACAATTTTGATTGGTATAAGGGCGTACCTGTCCCTTCACGACTCAAGTTCTGAATTTTCTATTCACTATCAAAACCCCTGCTACAAATGATCTGCATCTCTCAGTAATATTGATACATACGAAATTTAGCTCTGCTCAGGTCCGATTTTTTGTCTTCACTGAGTATATCTCCAATGACGTCACGTTTGAAAAGTATGTACTATTAATTCTCTCGACAAGTATGACTGTTGGGTTCTTTCTCTCGCTGTAGTGATTAGCTGAGTGTTTGCCCTCCTAGAAAAATGGCATTCAGCGCTCTTTATGTCTAGCTGCTGGGACTGGTTTATAGTAGTACCAAATAGGATAAATATAATAAGAGCTACCAGTCTGCTACGAGTGGCGAGTAACTCGCTGAAAATTAAAACAATTGATGCCTAATGTTTTCTAAGAGGCACATTTTTTATAGTAGCGCATTAACCATGCCTGGTAGGCACCTTGTGTAACTGTGATTTTTGGGAAGAGAATTAATTAATTAATTAAATACAGTCGGAAACATAAACACAAATACCCCACGAAAATGTATATAAGACATTTTATGCACATCTCGCCCAAAAAAAAAAAACCTGTGAGTACTTCGAAGAAAACATTTAGCAAATGGCTACAAGTAACGAGTGACGTCTCTTATTTATCCTCTGTGGTAGTACTGACCAAACTAACGCAGTTAAGTTTCATATTACTTTTGGTTTGTCTCAATAGCTTGTATTCATCTGCGCTGAATGACGTCACATTAAGTCAGAAAGGATCTAGCTTGATATATCGTACGGTTCCAAAAGAATTATGGCATTATTGAGAATAATTTTACGATGTGTCCTTACGTGGCTAATTTCTAGAAATCTACCACGCCATATTTTGATAATAATGCGGGGATCTAAGCTTCCACTCTCTCTGTCTCTCTCTCTCTCACTTTGTTTTCTGGCTGAGAGTTCAGTTCCTTTCCGTGGTAACTAGAGTTGATAATGTTTTGCAACGATTTAGATATTCCTAAATGAAGCGGCTCAACATTCATTAAGCTGATACCCGCAAGGATGATTACCATAGTAGATTTCCATTAGGAATCGCTTACTGAGCATACTGCCATGCGAAAACGAGCACGTACACTATATTTTACAGACCAATTCAATGTAAAAATATTTAGAAGTTTTAGTTTTCATATGGCACATCGATATGATGCTCGAAAACACTACCCTAGCTCATAAGATATAAAAATTCTCGAGACATTCAAGCAGACTTAATAGATTTATTTCTCTACTAAAAACCTATAACGCCGTAGCTATCATGCTCATCTGAGTCCTGCTAACAGGAATATTTCGGGTAATGAGAAACCTGATGAACTCTTATTGGATAGGGCTGCATTAGGCGTTAATGTATCTATGAAGTCTTATCGTCCACCCACAGCAGTAAAAAAATAAATACTTTAACACCAAACATATGTATATGACTATACTACTACAGGAGGCCTGCTGATAGCTTGATTGGTGGCTGGTCAGTGAGAAATTGTTTTGCTGCAATTACGAAACACCCTGAGACAATGGGAATCCGATAAAGTCACTCCCCGAAGGATTTGGGTGTGTTATAGATACTGGTGGTTCTTTGCCGGATATACTACATAGGCCCGGGGTACGTTCCAGTAAAAAGCATCATTATGGTACAAGCTCGACCATCTGGAGATTTATTTAATATGACCACATAGGCCATCCCGCCCAGAACTTGGGTAGGCCAGGGCCTTGCTTGTTTCAGAAACAACATTCGCTACGGGTGTGTGAGGTTGAAACTTGGGCTGAAGAAACTAAAAATTGTGGTGACAACCCTCTGAAAGGGTTGTGCTACACAACCCCTTGGATAATTTGGGTACTTTAGTCGCCTCCTATGACAGGCATACCTGCCTGAGGTATATTCTAAGCCTCTTAACCCGCTGGCAGATATGTCATAGTGGGTTGTAAAGAGACGGTTGCGCATTTTTGCTCCCTGAATGTTTGAACCGAGCGAATATTAGGCTAGAAACTCCAAATGTGGGTTCAGATTCTCAGAGGTTTAAGGAATATTTAAATTTTCGTGAATATCAATAAAACGTTTATTCAAGATTAAGATAAACACAGATCAAAGATTAACAGCGGCTTAATCATGGCAAAAAGAGCATAACGAACTTTATGTACATGGCATTGTGTTTTAGAGGCTGTGCGATTAATTTCTAACTTAAAATTTTCATTAAATAATTTAAATTAATCAATTAAGCGAATGCTTAGATCTACTTTTTGACTAATCAAGTTGAAAGAGGAGGGGATGCGCGATTAATTGATTACTTCAAAAATGATTAATCTTTATTTAAATTAGTCAGTGAACCGAATAGTTCTCCTTTTTGATTAATCAAATAGAAAATCTCCACAGTTACTCAGCTTTTTGCTTAATCTAATAGCAAGTTAATTGAATAATCATTATTTTGATTTTTTACTTAAATGATTGGCGGTCACCTAACACTACAATAGTATTTTTAATTATTTTCAGTTTGAAGTACATATTCAGATACCTTGATTTTCGATTTTTTTTTTTTTGTTTTTTTTGAACTTAAGTGGGCAATCTCTGATTAATCATTTTTAAAATTTCTGAACTAATGTTCCGATTTGATAAAACTGATTTCTGGAATCGATTAACTGAACAATTTAATATTTAACTTATTTGATGAATTGATTAAAAGAACGCTCCCAGTTTTTTTCTTGAAATAATTTTTGTGAATTAATGATATCACAGTAATTATTAATAGGAACTAAAAACAAAAAAAATTTTATTTTTTTTTTTTTTCAATAAAGTCCAAGAATCTAAATTGATAGCATTCCTAACGCTTAGCTAATTTTAAAGAGAGAAAAAAGTGTGTTGTGTTTTTGATTTTTTGGAGCCTTACGGCTGAGAATTGAGAAGGCAAAGTTAAGTTCGCGTTTCGAGGCTTCACGTCTTCCTCAGGGAGTCTGATAATTTTGTACTTTTTTTCAATTAAATAAAAAAAAAATAATAATAATCGGCCCACTCCGGGATTCGTGGGGATGATTGCAGAATTGATTGAAGTTTTTTATGAGAAAAAAAAAAAATGGCGAAATTCGAGAAATCTCGAAAAACTGGAAAATTACAAAAAAAAAAACTTAAAAAATTTTTTTGTATTTTTTCCGAAAAGTACATTTAAAAACAAATTTAAAAAAAAGATCCCAAACGGTCAGTTTTTGAAAAAGTTATAGCATTTTGAAAACAAAAACGGTGTTTTTTTTAAATTCATAACTTTTTTTGAGTTGGATGAAAAAATTTGAAAAAATTCTGAAAAACGTCTTTCGTAAGCTAGAAAAAGAAGAAAAACTTTCAGACAATTCTAAAGGGGTCGGGTTCAAAATTGGTCGAAATAGGATGGAATACCCCATATATATAAGTTAAAGGACTATAGTCCTTGTTTTATAAAAAAATTAATTTGTTGGGCCAACTCGCCCAACCAACAACAATAAACAACACAAGTTCAAATATTCTTTTACAAGTATATTTTAATTCAATTAGTTCACAATTACAACTAAGATTAATTTACTGTTAACACTAATCCGTCCCGAACTCGACTGACGGGTCTGCCGCAACTGCTCCCATATATAGCCAATCAACAAGCCGCGAAGCGCCTCTTGCGTAACTTGTTGACAGCCCGCTGTGTGAGAATGGTGAAGTCGGTTTCTTCCCACAGGTGCTGTATGTGTGCATTTCACAATCATGTGTAATAGAATTTAGCTGACTGTGCGTCTGGAGTAGTTCCGTAGCATGAGTGTTAATTGCCGTCACTAACCATGGCCTTGAATTAAGGTGTTAGGTTGCCATGCGCAACCGTATGTTGTGTGAACTATAATTTGCTGAGTCTGGGCGCGTGTACTGGCCATACGTGGGAATGTTGCGATAAGGGCAACTGGCGCGTGTTAACTCTTCCCCCTTTAAAGATCTGCGTCCCGCAGATTAGGATTTGGACAAGTGTCCTCTTTATGTTTTCTTCTAATGGATAGTCGCAATTCCGGGAATTTTGGCCCCGTTGTTAATTTCCTCCAAATTAACCAAATCATGAGTAGGAGCAGAAGTAGCCCCAAAGTTTCCGACGCCGTGAACCAATTTGTTTTGTCCCTCAGGTACCTCAAGAGCTTAACATTCCCGATTGTCATCTCGTGTACAAGAGGTTAACTGCAAGGCTTTTATTTGCAATAGTAGATAGCACAGGGGGGAGTATTTGAACTCCTGAACTACTCATACTCCAGTAGGTTCTGTCACCAATGCGGATCGTTTCGTTGTCCAGTTGAAGGATGTAAGAGCCGCTCAGGTGATTGGGAGCATCACCTGACCACACGGTGTTATTGAAATTGTCTAAGAGAATCGTGTCTTCCTTGATCACCTCGATCGTTGAGTCATTGCAATTGATGTACCGACAACTAGTTTTACCACCTTTGAGCAGACGTGGCAGACAGTCGTCCTCTCGAAGTAGGTCCAGCGCTTTTTGCTTGCATACCATTGCGCTTGTAAGGTGGGTGCAGCTATCCTTGATACCATACGTTTGCTCTTTGTTGATTAAGACTGTGCTGTACTTCAGGTCTATGCGATGTCCGTCTTTTACAATTGCTCTGGTGATCAGATGGTTAAATCTCGTTTGGGCCACCTTTGGCATGGACACAACGTAGAGTACCATCGTGCCGTTGGTGTAGATTGAAGGTTCGCTGAATTCTATTGCTTCGATCACATTGCTGTATGGAAGGACATCTACTTCGCTTATAAGCCCATTGATCTCTTCTTTGTCTAGTAGGTTGCTGTTGACAATACCTGCCTTAGCCATCTGGCAGGCCTGCACCAGTTCGCTCATATTGTCCTTCAGGATCATGACTTTCTGAAGGATTTCTTGTGAAAGCTTTATGAGATGATTCTGGCCAATGATGTCATTTGTGTTGGTTACGATGCCGTTGACGACCTGCAATAACTCGTGAGTTTTCTTAAATATTTCAGAGTTTACCCTGCATTGTTGGTTATTGTACTAGCGTGTCTTGGGCTCGTAGGAGCTCATCCCAGTCGGAAGCGTCGGGGGAACAGGCTATCCATTTCCAAGCCGATCCTATCCAGTTGATTGATCGCTTGATTCTCTTGTTCTTTGGGCCTTTTAACTCCTCGAGCTGCGTTTAAATTTTACTCAAGTGGAAAGAAATGGCGTCTGTGAGGTCGTTCGTTTCATCCAGTTTCTTGACTTCAATTTCCAGGCGGTTTGCTATTTCCTCATAACGGTAAGTAAATTTCATTTTAATTTAGGTAGATTTTAAATTGTAATTAACATTTCAAGTATAAAGTAGACTATTTTTAAATCCTACTGCTATACCTAATGAGTGGAGTTCGAGTAGGCAAGGGTTTGACAGGATTTTACGAGGACCCAGGAGTGATGTTAAAAGTGGAATTCTTCTGACATTTAGTTTTCAGTAATTAATTTAGTAAGTTAGTTGTTAGTTTTTGTTAGATTTATATTTTTTCTTTTTTTGTTATTTTTTTGTAAGTTAGTTAGCTTTAGTTTTTTGTTAGTATTAGTATTTTTCGAGGAATGTTTCCCCTTTTTTGGCTTTTAGCGCCTTTTATTTGTGAGATCATGTTTCTCTCTCAAATAATTCTTTAACTTTTGTTCTTTTGTTTTTCTTTTTTTTTTTTTGTTTGGTATTGGAATGCAGGCATAAACTCAGATGACATGACGAAGGCTCGTGAGTATCCCCTTTGAAAGTGAACAACATAAGTTTTTGTAAGTGAAAACTTTCCCGCCCATCGAACGAGTGACTTCTCATGTCAATTAAAGCCAATAGTCCCATGGAGGAATTGAACCACCTCGATTGATATCTCTCGGACCACCGAGTTAACTGGAATTGAACCAATACGACAGATCGAATACAAAAGTGAATTTGTACCCGGACCACCGGGGCTTAGGGATCTAAGTTTTTAATGTGTCCTTGGACATTTTGTCTGTTTATAGACATTTTTGTTTTCGGTAGATATTTTTAATATCCGATTTGTGGAATTTTTTCCCACTTTGCGTGGTTATAGTGGAATTTCTATTTTCCGCCACAGCTGCTTTCTTATAAAGTGGCTTTTGCTAGCTTTTTATTTGTTTATGAGCTATGAATAATTCATCGCCACTGTCAAAATTGGGGGGGGAGAACGGTTTTATTATTTCTTAAGTTCCTACTTGCCTGTTCGTGTAGAAGAAGAGCCTTTATGTCCTCGTTAGTCGCTCCCTGAAGTTTGCTAAATCCTGGCAATTTATCCTAGCTGTCCTATTCAGAAAAACATCAGCCGGTTTGCGCTTTATTACGGAATGTATCGTGTTATTATACCTATCCACAGTTATTGCGACGCGTTCTTCAGGTGTTAATCTAGGAAATTCAACGGAAAGGCAGCGGTATATTTCGATCAATGTAGAGTGTAGCCTCTCTACCTGACCATTGGCCTCGCTTCACTGCGTTGGTGTTTGGTATATTTCTATCGCTAAGGACCTGATATAGTTTAATACAAGTGGTGACAAGAATCCGCGTTCGTTGTCCATTACCAAGGCTCGTGGCACTGTGAAATAATGCAGCGCGATCGCAAATGAGGAGATGACTTATTTTTGATTGCGAAGAGCTTAGCAAATTTGGTAAATTTATCGATACAACTCAAATATTTTTGTCGTTCAATTTCGAAAATGTCGATGTGCAAGATTTCGCACGGATAACTAGGAATGGGAGTTGGTTGCTCATATGGTTTAGAAGGGTGCCTATCGTATTTGTTCAATTTACATGTTTCGCATTGGCTAATGTATTCCCTAATCTGTTTGGACATTGCGGGAAAATAAAATTTTTCCAGTACCTGTTCCCTATTCTCACGAGCATTTCGATGCGCGTGCTTGTGCTCCTTCTCGATAATGTCGAATACCCTATCGGCTATTGTCACATCTTCTACCACGCGCTGCGTGATCCTAATTTTATATCTGCTGAAATTGTTAACGTATACAGCCTGCAAACTATGGAGGTCATCTTCCGGAATTTTAATGCCATTTATAACATTTGGGTTGAGGTAATTTTTGAGGACTGGTGACAAAGCTTCGACGCTTAATACAGGCATTGTGACAAAGTACCTCTTGTACCCCCTTTGAGGCTCTTCTGTACACTCGCAACTCGCCCCCCCCCCCCCCCCCCCCCGCCTAAAAATTATTTGATTTCTAAACACATTTATGGGTGCCTCTACGTGAGGTATGAGGTCAGAGCTGTCCTGCTCTGCGGAGTACATGGTACCCTCTGAAGCAGTATCAGTTTCAGACACCGCGTCAGCTATAGTACTCGATGGTTGTACAGCTATGGAGTCAGTGAGTGCGTTCACTTCCGTCTTGAGACGGGAGAGTGCATCAGCGACTACATTTGTCTTACCTGGCTTGTAGATTAACTCGCAGTTATATTCCTCTATACGAGCTTTCCATCGCTTGAGCTTTGCATTGTAATTGCGATTACTCAAGGAGAATGTCAGAGGTTGGTGATCAGTGTAAACCCTAATTTTCTTTGCGCCATAAAGGTAGGAACGCAAATTATCTAGTGACCAAACAATAGCTAGAAGCTCTTTTTCATTCGTATCGTAGCTTTCTTCGGCTTTGTTTATGGACCGCGATATGTAAGCTATCGGTTTATCGTCGCCTATTGATTCTTGTGATAGTACCGCGCCAATGGCGTAGTTTGATGCGTCCGTTGTCAAATTAAATGGTTTGGAAAAATCTGGAAATGCTAATACGTCCGCTGACATCAGTAGTTGTTTCAGCTCGTAGAAGGCCTCTAAGGCATCCTTGTTAAGCATAATCGCTACATTTTTGGACGCGTTCGCTTTTACCTGTGCCTTTTCCCCCCGAGTGAGGTTGGTGAGTGGCGTTGCGACCTTGGCGTAATCCTTAATGAATTTCCTATAGTATGAGGTCATACCAAGGAAACTTTTTAAATCCTTCAAATTTTCGGGGGTGAAATCGTTTTAATAGCTTCTACCTTTTTTGGGTCAGCGCGTACTCCATCGGGAGTAATAACATAGCCTAGAAATTCGACTTCTTTTTCAAAGAAGCATGCCTTTTCCAAATTAACCTTAAGATTCGCCTCCCAAAGCGTTGCAAAAACCTTCTCAACATTAACGAGGTGTTCCTCTGCATCCTTGCCAAATACGATGATGTCGTCGATATAGACGTAACAAATTTTCCCGATGTACTGCTTGAGCACATCGTCTATCATACTTTGGAAAATCGCAGGCGCATTTTTCAACCCGAATGGCAACCGAAGAAATTCATATTTGCCATTCATTGTGGAGAAGGCTGTCTTTGGGATGTCCGAATCCTTCATGGGAATTTGGTGAAATCCGGAAGTCAAATCAATTGTAGTATAGAAGTTGGCTTGGCCACGGCTGCAAAGAGTAGCGTTTATATCGGCAATTGGGTAAGTATCAGCGATAGTTACAGCGTTCAACCGTTTATAGTCTATAACCATACGATACTGTTTGCCCCCATTCGCCTTAGGCTTTTTAGGGACTACCCAAATTGGAGAATTGTATGGGCTTTTCGACGGCCGGATGACACCTTCGTCTAGGAGCTCATTTACCTGTTTTTCGACTTCATCTCTCATACATGCTGGGTAGGGGTAGGATTTACTATACACCGGTTCGTCAGTTGATGTTTTTATTTCTGCACGGACATTCGTGTTTGCCAGCTCATAACCGTTAAGTGGTTTGAAAAGACCAGAGTATTTTTCCAATAGTGAATTGACCTTTCCATGGATATCAAGAGGTAGGTCCTTTCCTAATGTGAAGTTTACATCGAGAGATCTTCTGTCTTTCAAGGGGATTTTGTAATTGTCTATACTAAGGAGGTTATTCTTCCTATCTATTATCGCGCCTAATTTCCTCAGGGTATCGTCCCCAATGATTCCGCAGAATTCACTAAGAGTCTGTAAAACGAAGAAATCAAATTCGGTGGAGTTACCCACACTTTCGAATAATTTTAGTTTTACTTTATCCTTTATTGGCACGCTACCCCCCACCGAAGCTACATTGAATAATTTCTTTACAGGAGTTTTTTTCGTTGCAATATTATTTTTTATGAAATTCTTATTTGCGCCGGTATCCACGAGGAAATCCAGCACACGACCGTCAGGCAAGGTATATTCTAAGTATGGTACGCTAGATGACCGGAAGACAGAAAATCCTCCGAGTTGTTTTCACTTGGCGATTCCTTCAGGTCCACATCTCTCTCTTCGCTCTCCTCGGGTGTAGTATGGAACACCCTTTGCTGCTTCCGTGGTAGATTTTCTGAACTTGCGCTTCTTTTAAGCGGATTTGGGCGATTCATGTAATTAACGTTGCGTGTCTGTACCGAGGTGTCTACGTCCATTTTCTCTACAGGCGAATGTAGTGGGGTGCTGGCATTTCCAAATCGACCTGACGGGCGGTCACTCCTTACATATGAGTGCTTTTCCTGGTTACGCCAAGTAGGTTTAGGGGGTAACTGGGGAGGCTTGATCCTATTCCTAAATGAGGAGGTACCTGGCAAATTGTTAACAGGGACAGCCACACGGTTATTGGAATAGTTCGTATGAACGGAAAAATTGCATTTTGGATTTCCAAACAGGCTGAATATGCCTCTGGCAATGTTTTAGGGCGTCGTATAAGGAGCATTCGCGACATTTCGCCGTTAAGCCCACGTATAAAAACGTCCAGGGCACGATTTCGGTAGGTTTCTACCAGAACTTTAACGGCATCTTCCGTGTAGGATTCGGCTTTTATTTTATTAATAATAAGGGAGAATTGATGATTCACCCTGGCGTAGAATTCATCAATTCTCATTCCCTTTTGCTGTAGCTGGTGCAGGTGGTGTTCGAGTATACCAACATCCCTCTTATCTGCGTAGTGCATGGAGAGGCATTCCTTAATTTTTCCCCAATTGCTATCGAATATATTGTAGGAAATTAGTGCAGAATCAGCTGCTCCCCGCACCTTCTGCCTAATATGTTGGAGAATCGCTCGGTAAAGGGGCTTTCCCTCATTACCACAAAGTCTGAAAGGATCGCTTCCACAGAGTGAATCCATGAGATGTACTGGACAGGGTTACCGTCAAACACTTGTAGCTCCTTAACACAATCAGGGAGCCTACAGATATCTCTGATCTCAGCCTAAGAGGTGGGTGGCTGAGCCACCACTTCTTCAACCACTGGAGTAGTGGTCGCTGTAGATGAAGAGCTAGCTGAATCAACGCGAGCCACCCGCCTTTCTAGCAAATTTATTTTTTCAAGAAGGGCGTTACGGCCCAGTCAAATTTGTCACTGTGGCTCTTATATCGTCTATTTTTTGTGGGAATATTCTTTATTTTACTTTACCTTTGTGTTTTTTATACTCACGTGATGAGATAAATCATCTGTACTATATTAAAATTACACTGCAGTGCGTACAGGAGCTCTCAGGAATTTTCACTAGTGACCACTAGTACGTTGCAATGCGTCCAGGCACTTCAGGAACTTCCACTAGTAGGTAATGCCGGCAGTATGTAATGCTGATGATCTTGCCAGAAATTCTCCTTTGGTTTTTCCACGGTTTCCTTCTTTCAACAAATTCTTTAGGCAGCTCTTTCTTTTTTTCAAGGACAGTTTTTCCCTTTTAGCACTTTTTTCCACAGTTTCTTCTTTCTTTTTTTCGAACAAATTCTTTTTTGAATTTTTTTTCACAGTTCTCTTCACTTCCTGGGTCCTGCTCGGGCGCCAGTTAAAGGACTATAGTCCTTGTTTTATAAAAAAATATATTTGTTGGGCCAACTCGCCCAACCAACAACACTAAACAAGACAAGTTCAAATATTCTTTTACAAGTATATTTTAATTCAATTAATTCACAATTACAACTAATACTATGTTCAAACAGAAAAATAAATTGAGGAAATTTCGATTTGAATTGAGTGCTGTTCATACAACTCGATTTAGCTTACACAATAGTAATTTGATAGCTGGTTGGCTCATCTCTACAGCAAGAAGATACCTTTGTTCAGACTGTCAAAATGTGCGTGTTGGTATTAGGCGAATGAAATGGAATGAAAACATAAAACTTTGAAATTTTTGTGTGTTGTAAGAAAATGTGTTCAATGTTTTGGTTTCATTTTGAGTTTGCCATCTTTTGACAATCCCTACTCCAGTGAAATGAAAGACATCAGACAATCAGCTGATGAGATGAGCCAACCATATAGTTCAGCCATGCGCAACAGACGTTGAAATCTACTCAATAAACACACTTTACAAGGTTGTATTTGCAGTTTGAAACAATTTATTACGCAATTTTTTTTCAATTGGCAATTTATTATTACAGTTTATTATATGATAAATTGCGTAATAAATTGCCCAAATAGTATAAATTGCCAATTTGGTGTGTGTTTGAACCTAGTATAAGATTAATTTACTGTACACTAATCCGTCCCGAACTCAACTGACGGGTCTGCCGCAACTGCTCCCATATATAGCCAATCAACAAGCCGCGACGCGCCTCCTGCGTAACTTGTTGACAGCCCGCTGTGTGAGAATGTTGAAGTCGGTTTCTTCCCACAGGTGCTGTATGTGTGCATTTCACAATCATGTGTAATAGAATTTAGCTGACTGTGCGTCTGGAGTAGTTCCGTAGCATGAGTGTTAATTGCCGTCACTAACCATGGCCTTGAATTAAGGTGTTAGGTTGCCATGCGCGGCCGTATGTAGTGAGAACCATAATTTGCAGGTGTTAGTTGCCGTCACTAACCATGGCCTTGAATTAAGGTGTTAGGTTGCCATGCGCAGCCGTATGTAGTGTGAACTATACTTTGCTGACTCGGCGCGCGTGTACAGGCCATACGTGGGAATGTTGCGATAAGGGCAACTGGCGCGTGTCAACTTATATATATATATATATATATATATATAAATACGAATATTTAAATATAACCAAATTGCTTTTGCTCCTTTTGTTTTAAACCAATCCATCCTAAAAAAAAAAACAATACAAAAATTCAGTAAAAAAATGTCCGAACCGATTGAGCCAAACAATTTTTTAAACACTTTATCTAATTTATGTAAACAATCACACAATTTCTCCAACTGCATGCTTTATTGGCTAATACATGTACATGTGTATGTATGTGTGTGTTGTGTCTTATAGATGTTTTTTTAAAAACTAAAATATAAAAAAATTTAAGCGTTATTTATTATAATATATTTTTTGTTTTTTTGTGCTTAAAATCAAAAGTTTTTCTGTAAAATTTTTGTTATACAAATTTTACTAAAATAATTTCTTTTAATTTCCAATAAAAATTTAATTAAAACTAATTTCCTATATTTTCAAAATTAAATTTAATTGTATTAAAACAACTAAAACAAATGCAGTGATTTTAACTCGCTACTATCAATACAAACTCACTACTACTACTACTACTACTCGTACTCTACTCTTAACTGTCTTCTCTCTCTTTAATTGCAGTTAAGGAGATTGGAAATGGTCGATCACCGCTGCTACAAGAGCCGCTCTATGGAACACGCCCACAACCATACAGTGAGTAGTAGTTGCAAATTAGTTTTGAAAAAAAAAAAAAAAATGCAGAAATTAGAGTACATTCTTTTTTATTCATTTAAAAACACACACACACATACATATATGTACATGCGTTAATATGTATGTATGGCATTTTTTAAGTGGTAATTGTAATTTTAATTAGCTTAGTGAGGAGATATTAAAAAATTTTCAACAAAACTAAAGTGTTCATGAAAAATTCATAAAGTTTTTACAAATTTGAATAAAAACAACACAATTTTTTTTTTCCAAGAAATGATAACCGAAATTAAGTAAGCTGTTGAAAAATAAATTTTTTTATAAATGTTTTCAGGATAAATTCTAAAAATAGTTAAAATTTGTCAAAACAAAAGTCTTAATATTTTTGATAAAATTTTCAATACGATAAAAAACTTAGTTAATGACAACAGCAATGGGATTTGAATTCGGAGTATTTTTTCAAAAACTTTTGTAAATTTTTTTTTATTTACATACATATTTTGTTTGAGCCCTGAACTTTTTATTAATTTTTTTCAGCTTTTTTGCTAGGAAATGTCAGTTTTTTGCTTACGATAAAAAATACAACAATAATGTCAACCAAGCGTCAGACAAAAAAAAAAAAAAAAAATAAACATGCTCAGTAATTTTTTGTCTTTTATTTTTTCCCAAAATAACAAATTTTATAAAGAAACTTCCCCTTACATATTTTAGATTTGTAGTCTTTTACGTTTTCCATTTTTTTTTTTTTGTTTTTTCTTAAAAAAAGTCAGTTTTTTTAGGCTATTGACTTGGAAAGATTAATAACTTTAACAAAAAGCTGTAAGATATTTTAAACAAGTAAGGAAGGCTAAGTCCGGGTGTAACCGAACATTACATACTCAGCTGAGGGCTATGGAGACCAAATAAGGGAAAATCACCATGTAGGAAAATGAACCTAGGGTAACCCTGGAATGTGTTTGTATGACATGCGTATCAAATGGAAGGTACTAAAGAGTATTTTAAGAGGGAGTAGGCCATAGTTCTATAGGTGGACGCCATTTAGGGATATCGCCATAAAGGTGGACCAGGTGTGACTCTAGAATTTGTTTGTACGATATGGGTATCAAATGAAAAGTGTTAATGATTATTTAAAACGTAGTGGGCCTTAGTTCTATAGGTGGACGCCTTTAGAGATATCGCCATAAAGGTGGACCAGGGGTGACTCTAGAATGTGTTTGTACGATATGGGTATCAAATTAAAGGTATTAATGAGGGTTTTAAAAGGGAGTGGCCTTTAGTTGTATACGTGAAAATGTTTTCGAGATATTGACCAAAATGTGGACCAGGGTGACCCAGAACATCATCTGTCGGGTACCGCTAATTTATTTATATATGTAATACCACGAACAGTATTCGTGCCAAGATTCCAAGGGCTTTGGCCATGCAGAACTTATTCATTTGATTCTACTTAATATGGTAGGTGTCACACCCATTTTACAAAGTTTTTTCTAAAGTTATATTTTGCGTCAATAAACCAATCCAATTACCATGTTTCATCCCTTTTTTCGTATTTGGTATAGAATTATGGCATTTTTTTAAGTTTTTGTAACTTTCGATATCGAAAAAGTGGGCGTGGTCATATTCGTATTTCGGTCATTTTTTACACCAATATAAAGTGAGTTCAGATAAGCACGTGAACTAAGTTTAGTAAAGATATATCGATCTTTGCTCAAGTTATCGTGTTGACGGCCGAGCGGAAGGACAGACGGTCGACTGTGTATAAAAACTGGGCGTGGCTTCAACCGATTTCGCCCTTTTTTACAGAAAACAGTTATCATCCTAGAATCTAAGCCCCTACCAAATTTCACAAGGAGTGGTAATTTTTTTTCGACTTATCGCATTAAAAGTATCCTAGACAAATTAAATGAAAAAGGGCGGAGCCACGCCCTATTTGAAATTTTCTTTTATTTTTGTATTTTATTGCAGCATATAATTACTGGAGTCGAATGTTGACATAATTTACTTTTTTTGTTATAAAAAATTTTTTTTAAGTGGGCGTGGTCGTTCTCCGATTTTGCTAATTTTTATTAAGCATACATATAGTAATAGGAGTAACGTTCCTGCCAAATTTCATCATGATATCTTAAACGACTGCCAAATTACAGCTTGCATAACTTTTAAATTACCTTCTTTTAAAAGTGGGCGGTGCCACGCCCTTTGTCCAAAATTTTACTAATTTTGTATTCTGCGTCCTAAGTTTAACTCACCTACCAAGTTTCATAGCTTTATCCGTCTTTGGTAATGAATTATCGCACTTTTTCGGTTTTTCGAAATTTTCGATATCGAAAAAGTAGGCGTGGTTATAGTTCGATATCTTTCATTTTAAATAGCGATCTGAGATGAGTGCCCAGGAACCTACATACCAAATTTCATCAAGATACCTCACATTTTACTCAAGTTATAATGTTAACGGACAGACGGACATGGCTCAATCAAATTTTTTTTCGATACTGATGATTTTGATATATGGAAGTCTATATCTATCTCGATTCCTTTATACCTGTACAACCAACCGTTATCCAATCAAAGTTAATATACTCTGTGAGCTCTGCTCAACTGAGTATAAAAATTATGATTAGAAATAAGGTCAGGAAGTCGATTTTTGTCCCGAAAAAAACTATCGCCCAGAATAAAGTAAACATATTTAATTTACCAAAAAAAGAAAGAGAAGAAAAAACAACCAATAATCGGAAATTTTGGAGAAACTTTTCTTTCCAAAAGTGGATCAAAGACCGCCCAATGCCCCAAAATTGTATCTAATCAGTGGTGTGATTTGCCAGTTTGAGGGAGAGGATTTATGAGAGGAAAAAAGTGGAGTAGGAAATGAAGATAAAACTGAAGCAATTGCGAGGGGAACATAGGAAAGAGAGATACCTAGAGAAAGAAAGGAGATAAAGAAAAAAGGCGGTCGTAGTAGTAAACAACAAAGATATTGAGATCGGTCGGTTAGGTGAACCAGGTATTTCATATTTGGTAAAGAGATACCATGTATAAAGAAGTTGATGTGAGAAAGATAGTGGGAGTGGTTGTGGGAAGTTGCAGTATGAATGGTAGTGTAAGAGGGTGTGTGAAAAGGAATGGGTGTGGAAGTAGGAGTGGGAACGGGAGGAGGAAAAAAGGAATAAGGCATGGACAAGAATATGAAGAAAAATGGAAGATAAAGTAGTAGAGAATGGGATAGAGGGTGAAGAGGCGAAGGGGAAGCTAGACTCAGTTATAAAATGTAGGCAAAACAATTTTCGGCCAGAACAAAGTTTACCGTGTACTCTCTTATGTTAAAAATTATTAACTGTCAAAAATTCTTAAAATAAAGATATAAAAAATTCTACAACATATAAAACTAAAATAGTATAAAAGGAAATTGCATATCTTCTACAAATAGCCCCAGAAATGTCAAAATATTTTAAAATAAGTGTCAATAAATTTAAAAAAATTTGAATCAATTAAGCGGGGATTGCCCTAATTGCTTTTGAATGTATGAAAACATTTATTTGAAGTAATTTTTAATTTAATTTATTTAATAATTTTGGTAAAAATGTTTGTTTAAGAAAGAAAAAACAAAACCGGAATATTTAATGGTTTTGGGAAAAATTTAAACACCGTGACATCAGGACGGTCAAGACGACATCTGTTTCGATTATACCTTGTAAATCTCTTCAAAGCCGTTCACTACAACTAAGGCATGACGTGGCTAAATGCGTTTGTAACACTTCAACCATCGTAGGAGCGCGGGTTCAAATCCCACTCCCGGGAGAAAAGGCTGTCGCCTTGTCCGTCCTGGTGTCACGTTATTTAAATTTTTCCCAAAACCATTAAATAAACTGTAAATTAAAAATTATTTCAAATAAATGTTTTCATACATTTAAAGCAATAAAGGCAATCCCCGCTTAACTCATACAAAAACAAAAAAAAAAAAAAACAGGAATATATTCTACTCAAATTTTCCTTGCTTTTAAGACACTCCTTCAGCAATGTTATAATTTTCTTTCAAATTTTTTTTCTGATTTGTGCGCTAAAGTATTATTCTCTTTAACAAGCAGCTATTTGTTGTGAAAAATTTTGTCTACAGCAAAAAAGGAATGGAAATATCTGCTGCATTTTTCTTTCCTTTTACGACACTTCTTAAGCAATGTTGAAATATATATATATATATATTTTTTTTTTTTTTTATTTCTAATAATTTTTTGATAAAAACAAAACAAATCTTTTGTAAATATGATAATAAAATATAATAAAAAAATTATAAAGAGGATACCAATTACCTTTTCTCTTCATTTCTGCTGTTGATTTCGCATCGCACCAAACTCTTGTAAGACCTGGCCTTTTTACTCTAAATCCTGCTTATTTATATATTTTCCATCAAACCCGGTAGACGTTCTTTTGCCTTAACTTTGTTCGATCTGCATAACTTTTAAGAAGTTTTTACCTCTTACTCTCTCTCTCTCTCTCTCTCTATTCCCCCCCCCCTTTTTTTTTCCTTATAATTTTATTTACTCCTCCCTCTGCTTTTCTGTCTTTCTGCGTTTCTTTCTCCTCTGTATTTTCCCTCACTTATTTTCTGCTCTCTATCTATTTATCTATATCTATTTATTTTCGCCTCACTCTATTTAGTTCTCAGTCTCTCCTTCCCTATTTTCTCTTCTCTCTAGTTGTTCTTATTCTTCCCTTATTCCAGTTTGCAGTTCCAGTTACAGTCCCAATCCCAGCCCAAGTCACAGTCCCGATCGGTCCCTTGTTCGATTCCCAAAAAAAGTGCCGTAAATATTAATCCAGGGAAACCTATGTATACATTAAATTTTAGGCAAATCAAACCCTGAATAGAATTTGTTCGAATAGATTGGTCGCTGGCCCATTTCTCCGGGTTGCTCTGAAGCTATCCTGTAAATTTGAATAAAATCGGTGGAGTCGTTTCGGCTTCCATAAGCTGCTTACAAACATACAACCTCCTTTATATATATACTTAGATTGCTTCCCTGCAAAAATCGCGAGTACTCCATGCATGCATGTATGGATACTCGCTATGGACCAACCGAGTGCTCCAAAATTAACCACAATTCATACAAAAAATATGGTCCAATTAACATTGCGATGTCCTAGGGCTGGACCATATACTCCAGCTCCGCATTACATCAGAGTAATCCATGGAGTACCCACAGTCCAATAAACATCGTGTAGTGATTAAAATCGTTAAAAACGAGCAATGATCGGCTTTCAATATGTTCGTATAGAAACATGAGTTGGTCCATTGGTGCATTACAGTGGAGTATACTGGCAAGTACTCCAGTGGACCACATGATCCAACAATTTTTGCAGGGTTGTTTTCATTGAATTCATATACATTTCATTTTGTATTTTATTTACATTTACAAATACAAACACATACACCCGTACTTAACCACTAAAATGCATATTAGTTATTCAATATTAGTTACACTTTGAGCGCATCATCAAATACCAAAAAGCCTTCTATATTTTCCTCATTTGTTTAGCTTTTTACTTCACTCGTTCGCGCGCTCGCTTCAGCGACGAAATATGACTCTAGGGAAATTAGTTGCTAGCAAGCATTGGGATGTGTTCGTTGTTGTTGTTTTTAATATTAATATAGTACTACTAAATCATAAGTAATTTTTTTTTCGCTTAACACATCTCATCAAATATGTATGTATGTATGTGTATATAATATGAAAAAAAGCTATTTGTTTTTGTTCCTATGCTTATTCAAATATTTTTATTGCTCTGCCAAAGCATTTTTAATGCCTTTTTGTGCTAATTTCAAATGAAAACAGTTATTTATTTTAGCAATATATTTCAACTTATTCCCAGCAGTACGATATTTCTCATCAAAGCTAAGTTTGACGATGAATTACTGCTTCTCGTTTATATGTGGATTTTTGTTGATGGTTTTTTTGTCTTTTTTATATTTATTATTTGTTATTTGCAGTCATATTTGAAACTTGAGTACACTTTGCGGTTGTTACTTATTTATTTTTGATGCTATGATTTAGGTTTTTAATTGGAACCCTGCTACACCGTTAAAAATTTGAGTATAATCTTTTGATGTGATTTGTCGTGTGATTTAATAGCCATGATGCGATGTCACGTAAGTTGCTTGGGTACTTGTGATATGACGTGATGCTACGTGAGATGGTAACTTCATGTCATGCCTCTGATCTGGATTGATGTTATGCTCTGTGATGTGATTTGATGTCATATCATATGATGTTAAATTAATTTGTTATAATAAGATGTGGTGTATTAGGATGACATATGATATATCAGCCAAGGGATCTTTAGAATAAAGTGAAATATCTTCTAACAGTTGGCTGAGAGTAAAACTAAAGAAGAAATATCTCGCTGGCTGAAACGACGGGAATTTGGTGCTTTGTCTAAACCTAAAGCCGGGCATTGTTAGCATAACATTTTTATTGGACAAAGTTTTGCAGAGCCGGTGGTAGTATCGGCCAAAAAAATTTAATCGTTCGATTTGGATGTTTCTGAAACAAATTGTATGTCGACAGATCGAGAGGTTTTATCTTCACACACAGCGAAAGAACCATGTTACACTTTTCTGCGCACCGTTTTGTCTGTGCACACGTTCTGACAATAAGTATGTGGTATTTGAAATCCATTGCATGTTCCAAATATATCAGCTCAATATGTTTTTTGTACGCGAAGATCTACCGTGCCCGGTTACGACTGATGAAGTACCCTGAGATGGGATCTATTATATTTTTGTTTCTCTTAAGGATCTTCGAAAGATTTGATGTGGCGATCACATCAAACTTCGTAGCCTTGGCTATTTTCGCATAGATAACTCATTCTCTGCAGCTTTTTCGTGTTCGTGTTAAAACGGAATATTATAACTTGTATTCAGAAGTAGCTATAAATTCTTTCAATTTCCGTTTAATGAATGTTTCCTCCGAAAATGGTGAAAAATCAATACGAATTTAGAGAGACAAGACTAAATTTGATTAAGCTACAAAACTGCAAACTCAAAAATATTCAAAGAACGCCAAAAAAGTGTTTGATATTTTCGTAAAATTTTTACGTATTTTCGAAAAACTTTTGGAGATTGGTTTGCATATTTTCATTTACATAATCTATGGAAGTTTTGTCTTAACTAACGAAATTAGATAAAAATTGTCATTGCTGTTTTTGTGTTTGCTGCTGTATGTATTTTGGCCCGAACTTTCCGTTGCTTGCTAAAGAGGAGTTTAAATCGCTATTCGGCACCCACGCCTATTTTAAGTGGGTTGGTTGCCTTTAACGTTAAATCGCTGGTATAATCATGCCCATATAATTAAGAGTCTACCAAAATCCGCATAAAAAAGGGTCATACCCCACACATTTTGCAATTTGTTCTATGTCCATTCACAGCGTTTCTATTGTTCTTTCTTTTCTTTACATTTTAGTAATACTCATTTATCATATAATTTTACTCAGCTGAGCAGAGCCCACAGAGTATATTAACTTTGTTCGCATAACGGCAATCCGTAACGGCATAAACTAATCGAGATAGATATAGACTTCTATATATCAAAATGATCTGGGCGAAAAAAGAAATTCATTTAGCCATGTCCGTCCGTCCGTCCGTCCGTAAACACGATAACTTGAGTAAATTTTGAGGTATCTTAATGAAATTTGGTATGTAAGTTCCTGGGCACTAATCTCAGATCGCTATTTAAAATTAACGAAATCGGAATATAACCACGCCCACTTTTTCGATATCGAATATTTCGAAACACGGAAAAAGTGCGATAATTCATTACCAAAGACGGCTAAAGCGATGAAACTTGGTAGGTGCGTTGACCTTATGACTCAGAATAGAAAATTAGTAAAATTTTGGACAATGGGCGTGGCTCCGCCCACTTTTAAAATAAGGTAATTTAAAAGTTTTGCAAGATGTAATTTAGCAGTCGTTGAAGATATCATGATGAAATTTGGCAGAGACGTTACTGTTATTACTATTTGTGCGCTAAATAAAAATTATTAAAATCGGATGACGAACATTTTTTTAAGTCAAATTTTAACAAAAAATTGGATATGTTTACAGTATATAAGTAAATTATGCCAACATTCAACTTCAGTAATGATATGGTACAACAAAATACAAAACTAAAAAAAAAGGGCGTGGCTCCGCCCTTTTTCATTTAATTCGTCTAGAATACTTTTAATGCCATAAGTCGAACACAAATTTACTAATCCTTGTGAAATTTGGTAGGGGCACAGATTTTATGACGATAACTGTTTTCTGTGAAAATGGACGAAATCGGTTGAAAACACGCCCAGTTTTTATACACAGTCGGCCGCCTGTGCTTCCGCTTGGCCTTTAACATGATAACTTGAACAAAAATCGACATATCTTTACTAAACTTAGTTCACGTACTTATATGAGCTCACTTTATCTTGGTATAAAAATGGCCGAAATCGGACTATGACCACGCCCACTTTCGATATCGAAAATTACGAAAAATGAAAAAAATGCCACAATTCTATATCAAATATTAAAAAAGAGATGAAACATGGTAATTGGATTGGTTTATTGACGCAAAATATAACTTTAGAAAAAGCTTTGTAAAATCGGTGTGACACCTACCATATTAAGTAGAAGAAAATGAAAAAGTTCTGCAGGGCGAAATAAAAAAACCTTAAAATCTTGGCAGGTATTACATATATAAATAAATTAGCGGTACCCAACAGATGATGTTCTGGGTCACCCTGGTCCACATTTTGGTCGATATCTCGAAAACGCCTTCACATATACAACTAAGGGCCACTCCCTTTTAAAAACCTCATTAATACCTTTAATTTGATACCCAAACGTACAAACACATTCTATAGTCACCCCTGGTCCACCTTATGGCGTTATCCCGAAAAGGCGTCCACCTATAGAACTAAGGCCCACTACGTTTTAAAATACTCTTTAATACCTTTGCTACCCATGTCATACAAACACATTCCAGGGTTACCCTAGGTTCATTTTCCTAAATGGTGATTTTCCCTTATTTTGTCTCCAAAGTTCTCAGCTGAGTATGTAATGTTCGGTTACACCCAAACTTAGCCTTCCTTACTTGTTTGCTGCTACATTCGTTTTCGCTTCCTGTTTTTCATATTATCTGATTTTGTTCTGATGTGGTTTATGTTCACTTACTGAGCGCTTCTGTTGCTCTTTGTTTTTCCTATATTTTCCTACTCCTTTATGCTTTCCTGCTGCATTCGTTTTCCCTTCCTGTTTTCATATTCTTCGATTTTGTTCTGACTCCTTTATCTTTTCTTTCTGCATTCGTCTTCCCTTCCTGTTTTCATATTCTTCAATTTTGTTCTGATTTGGTTTAGGTCCACTCACTGAACGTTGCTATTGCTCTTTCTCTTCCATACATTTTCCAATTCCATTGTAATATCCTTTCCTTCTGCATACGTTTTCGCTTCCTGTTTTTCATATTCTTCGATTTTGATCTGACTTGGTTTATGTTCACTCACTGAGAACTACGCTTGGTGCGTAGTTGTGCTCAAGTCAACCTAGCGATATAGTTTTGCGTGTCTTGCTGTGAGCAAATATTTGCCAAAATTAAGATTAATTTAATTCCTAAATAAATACATTCTAAGCAGCTTTTGCTCTTGTTCTATATCGACGTTCTTTTCTTATTTAAATTAAAATGGCACAGAGCTTCTTATGAAATTAACTTATTTTGTGGGTTTTCTTTGTGCAATTTACTTCATGTCATTATTACTCTCTCTCGCTCTTCCCACACAATTGACCACAATGTATTTGCGTGTGCTTGTTTACTTATTTTAGTAGTAACTTAAATTACAAAAGCGCTACCAAAAGTCCACAGAAGAGACAATACAGCTGCGGCTTTCCCAGTAGCATTCGTATACTTTTTTGTTTAATTAAAAATATTTTTTGTTTGTTAGAAATTCGATTAAATATTTCCTAACTATCAACAAAACTGATTAACTTTTAACCACAAAACGCAAAAGCTTACTAATTAAATAAATGCAAACAGTAAAATATTGCTAATTAAATGAAATGCGCAAGAGAATGAAATGCGGGTATAAATTTTTGTATACAAATAAATTGGTAAATAAAATAAATAATCATTAAATGATATCAATTAATTAACTAGTGTGTCAAAAAATAAGCGTATGTAGCGTGTGACAATAATTTGCGGGTGAGAAGAGAGAGTGAGAGCACGCGCGCGTTCTATACAAATTTCAGACAATGGACACCACGGCGTATAAGCGACTTTTTTGTGTCACAAATTTATTCAACTTTCTTCATTTATCAGCTTTGAGGCGCGGCAGCACACATACGCCTTTTCCACTAAATTAATTGCTACAATGCACCAAAAATGTAACAGAACAATTGTGCTGATCAGCGTCTTATATATGTATATAGAAAACTTAAATTGACTTTGTACATTGAAGCTGCAACATTGAAAAACAAATTTCACACGCCCATTATGATGATGTTTTTTATTTTGTGGCGTGACTTATTGCAACATAATTTTGTGTCTTAATTTATTTTGTTCTCACTCGTGTTTTCCTTATTCAACACACGTTTCCACTCTTCTTTCTTACAAAGCTCTCCTACTGTTTTTGCTCCATCTATAGCGCCATGGCTAAAACAGATTCCATTCGCCATGTCTTCTTTCCGTTTCCGCCTGGAATTTGTTGCCTGTGTTTGCTCAGCGTATGGGCGGTAACCAAAAAGAAACGACGTAGAGCGTTTAAATTTTATGATTTTCACTGTCATTAAATTTAAAAACTTACATGTATATATTCTATGTACTACAGCAGCGAACAGGAAAATAGAAGTGGCAAGTTTTACTAAATTCTGTTAATTAAGTTATACTCTTATTTCCTATATTTGAAGAAAAAACTTCTATGAATTTTGTAACTGGAACTGGGAACTGTGCAAACTAATCCTAAAAACGTTTTCGAAAAAATTCGTACCCGACTGCATACTCAAAAAAATTTAGAGAACTCGAAAAAAAACTGCGCATATAAAAAATTTAAGAGAACCCCACATAAAAAAATCGAAATTGACGTAAAATTTTCTAGAATTTTCAAAAACCTTTTTGAGCTTGGCTTGCATTGTTTCAGTTGCATATTTAATTAAAAATGTTTCTTAAATTATCGAAAAAAAAAAATTTAAACTCTAATTCACGAAATTTAATAAAAACTACCACTGCTATTTGCATATTCGCTGCTGTACATTCCTTGTACTATATGCTGCTGCTGCGCTTCAGTTGTTGTTATTGGCTTTTCTTGGGTTGTGTGGCAACGTACGTACTGCATCTCTCTACTTTATTTAACAATTTGTTTGCAATTTTTTTTTATATTTCATTTTAACCAAAAATGCATACATGTGGTTGAAAGTAAACGTTTCGCTTGAACTGTTGCGGTAAAGAATGTCTGATATATAAATAGCGCTGCCGAAAACCATTGAATAATGCAGTTATTTTTCTGTGATAATTTTTTTCTGCAGCTATAAACTATGCAATACAGGAAAAGCATGCTCATAATGCTGTTTTTTTTAATTTATTTTTTAGTGGATTTTTTTTAGGTTGAACGTACACAAATTTTCACTACAAAGTTATAAAATTGCATAACATTTATATAACAAGTATTCCATTATTACATTACGTTTCATTACAATTTTGTGGAGATGACAAAAGCTGCTACTTTACACTTGATTTCTAGTAAGATTGCTATTCAATTACAATTGTAATGCGTCTACGTTTTGCATTACAGCATAATTGCAATCAAGTTACATCGCAATTGCATTATTGTTAAGAAAAATCACAAAAAATATTATATTACCCTAAGATTTTAATAACATTACTATTCAATTACAATTTTATTGCAAAAACATTTGCACTACAGCGTGATTGCAGGCAAACTCCGCCTAAATTACACTACAGTTGCAATACTCTTTACTCATAGCACAGTTATGTGCGCGTTACATAGTATTTAGTAGATTACAATTAATAAATATGTAATTAGGTCGCCATTGTATTTTGTTGCAGTTTTTAGTTACAATACAATTACATGACCAGAATATTCCAATTTTACTGTAAATACATATGCGCTACTATATGATTACACTAAAACTACCCCTAAAGTACAATACATTATGCTATCATAATGTAATTTTTGCACATAAACTACATTTGCATTACAATCAGACTAGATTACAATAACAAAAAAGATTACCAGGGCGCTAAAGATTACACAATTACACTAACATGTGCATTACAATGTATAGTAAAACCATTTGCATTACAATGTATTTTAAACACATTTGCATTACAATATCACAATTACAAAGTGATTACTTTTGTTTAAAATGCAATTACACTTGAGAGTACATTGCAATGTATTTGTAAATCTTAATATATAAAAACACGTCTCACAACATTTTCTGAGGTGGCCCGCGATGTAGAGGTACTATGAAATTTTTTTTAATTCAGGAGAGTACTTAGTTGTGTAGAGGGTAATTTTCATACCCCTGGGTGACTAGGGTCTCGAGATATAGGCCCAAACGTGGGGCAGTGAATGCCTAGACAGTGTTTATACAATATGGATATCAAACGAAAGCTGTTGATTAGTGCTTTAGTACAGAATAATATATTATCCAGAGACGGACTGGGACTGGGATTAGGACTAGGACTGGGACAGAGACTCGGAGTGGGACTGGGACTGGAATAAAATACATACCACCCTCTGGGACAGACAATAAGGGATGCAAAAGAATGAGAAGAAATTGAGAGAAGGAGATTGAGAAAGAGATAGAATGAGACGAAGATGGAGATAGATGAAGCGAAAAAGACGGAGGGAGGAGTGAATAAAAAGATTAGGAAAAAGTGAAGAGGGGGGAGGGCAGAGTCACACGGAAAAAGCTTATTAAAATGTATGCAGATAGGCCAAATTTAGGGCAGGACAACGTCTGCCGGGTCTTCTAGTACACTACTAAAACCTTAGAAATGTTTAAAAGTTTTAATTGCGTTTATGTTATGCAAATGCATTACTCTTTCATAATACGAAAATTTTCAGTAATCAAAAAATAATCAATAACATTTTCATTAGCATTGAAATTGCATTACAATTATATCATACTACTTGGCAAGTACATAACAATTTCTGTACGATAACCTTACATCTGCATTACAAATCCATTACATTTTTATAGTATAATGGCAGTTGTATTTCATTACAACACTACCCTTACATTACTATCACAATTACAAATAAGCATTTTTTACGATACAACAGATCTAAATAAAGGTCGCAGTGCATCTGGGTATAATAATAATTACAATTGTATTATAATTACATTACAATAGAAATTAATATTCTCAGAATGTTTTAAAAGTTGTACATATCATTAGTATTGTACGAATCTAGTACAACTACATTGCTCTTGCATTACAATTAATTTCACCTTGCATTACAATTACATGAATCTTGCGTAACGCTTACACCAGTTTTGAATTTGACTACATTGCTATTGCATTACAGTAACATTCTAAATATATTACAAGTACATTACACTTGCATTACTCTTGTATTACAAATGCTTGACTGTTGCATTCGATAAAATTATATTACTCATACATTAAAACATTACTTTAGCATTACAATTACACTAATCTTACACAACAATTAAATTTCGTTTATATTACACTAACGTTGCTCTTGCATTACAATTACATTACTCCTGCACTAATACTCCATCACGGTTACTTCACAATTACAATTCCCTTGCATTACAATAACATTACCCTTATATTAGAAGCAAATTACTTTTGCACTACATTACATTATTCTTGCATCACATCTGCATTACTCTCACATTGAAATTGCATAACTATAACATTACAATTACTTTTATCTTGTATTTGCAATTACATTACTCTTACATTACTTTTGCATTAATATTAATCTAATATAATATAACAATAACTACACTTACATTTCTTTCCAACTACAATAATATTCCTCTTCATGACAATTATATTATACTTGCATTCGAATTCCATTACCAATGCTATATAATTGCTTTGAAATTACATAACAGGCGGATTTAGCTGCTTAAAGCAGACCTGTTCTATGTTCCCACACGCTCCCTGATATCAGGCTAGGCTTTTCGATATCGGACCCTAAACTGATGGTAATCATATCTTCTTATGGACGACCTGATTGCCTTCCGATCTAGTGTAAGATTTGACTTGCCTGCGTTGATATAACCAATGTTTTTGTCGTTGTTACTAAGCCATCTAAATTATAATAATCCTTTGTGATTTCTCAGAGCCTCTTTGACGACTTCATCGATGGACTGTCTCCTTGTGATACTTTATGAGAGTTATAAGATCAAGTGGAGCTTCTATACAACCGCAGCTTATAGACACACCTTGTTTGCGTGTTGAAAACTTTCTGAGCTTAAACTAGGCCTGCTGATTTCAGTACCAATAGAGGAATGAGACGGATTTTTAAAGAGTAAATTCCCCTCTAGGTGCTGGGAATGAACTGATCCCTCTCACTCGCCGTAGAAACTGGTACTGGTACAAAAGAATTTATAGATTTCTTACCTAAATTGCTTCGAACATTACTTAAACTTTGGTCATCTGCTTTATTTTTATTGAAATTTCATATTTTGTTTGTTGTTTAATGGTGTGTTCAATTTATACTTATTATTAAGAATTCATGAGCTTAACACCGGCTTATAATAATTGAATATTCAATTATTAAAAAAAAAAATAATGGAGGCGCGATAACCTCCGAAGAGATCTAAGGCCGAGCTTCTCTTCCAATTTGCGTCGTGCTCCTCTTGATTTTCCCTACAAATCGGCCGGACGGGACCTACATGTTTTATGCCGACTCCGAACGGCATCTGCAAGGCAGATGAGTTTTTACTGAGAGCTTTTCATGGCAGAAATACAACCGGAGCGCTTGCCAAACACTGCCGAGGGGCGACCCCGCTTAGACAAATTGTCTTCTAATTGAAAAACCTTATTTCTAAAATTTTGATGTTGCTTTGCCCGGGGTGTGAACCCAGGGCATACGGTGTGGTCAGCGGAGCACGCAACCATCACATCACGGCGGCCGCCAATTATTATGCTTCATATTTTGACAATTCGTCGAATATCGTAAAAAATTGTAAAAAATGTAAAAATTTAATATCTACCGACATCACTTGAACAGCTGCATTTGTCACAACCAAAATGATATGTTATATAACTTGCGAAAGAAATCAAATTTCCGTATTACTTTCCTTTTCCAAGTCTTCTTTAGTTTTATTGCATTCGCTGCTTTATTATTTTACGTGTTCCTTTTTATTATTTTTTTCTGCTCTATCACAATCATCAGTTTTGTAGTGTATCTTTTTGTTATGCCAATATTTTATATCACATCTGATGTATCGCATGTGTCACATGTATGCATTTTTTTTTTTTGTTGTACTGTATAGTAATATATCCTTATTTATAAGTGTGTGGGGTGGGAGGAACAACCGAGGGTAGATAAATATGAATTTTGAAGACATTTTTGTAGAAACGCATACATGCATACACTTTTTTTGACATCTGTCTATAGATGATGTACATATATGTGTACGATTGCCTTCTTACGAGCTGTAAAACTCTTGACAGCTTATAAATAAAATATAAGAAATATGTTGTAAAAAGGCGAAAAACAAACCTCGTAAAGTAAAGAAGGTTGACAGTTGTAATCTGAAAAAATTAAGTTACTCTATTGCTTTGGGTAGCGATTTTGGAAGATTATGAAGATAAAAGTACGCTGTGTACACTAGGGTGGGCTTAAAAAATCTATGTCGGATTTTTTTTTGGGCCACCAACCTAAAATGTTTCATTTTGTTAGATTTTAAGATTGCCAAAGTTTGAGCACATTTGGAAGATGTTAACCCGCGCCTCAAAGTTTTGAAAATCTCGATTTTTTGGCAGTTTGGCGACTTCGGAGACCCATATCTCTGGAAAGCCTAAAGCTATTTGCCCGTGTCATACATCAAATTAAAGGCGCTGCTGTTAATAATATTTAATGTGCAATACAAAAATACCTAAGTGGTACTGAATTCGAGATAATGACGGTGTTTTGCTTTGTCGGATCAAACAATGCCAGGGCAATAATTCCAAGACTAAGATACCACAGGTGATTTATAATTTTGTTAATTCCTTTTTCTGACATTTCTTTGTCAATGATTTCGTATTACAATAGATTTTCAATGAGGTCTAGGTCTTGTTTTGGTGCTAAACACGCTTCGGGGGCGTTAAGCCAGGCCTTACAGTGGCCACAGTGGCACGGGTTAACATTTTCGAATTGTGCTCAAACTTTGGCAATCTTGAAATCTAATAAAGTGAAACATTTTAGGGACTTTAAAAGATAAAAAATTTTCAGTTTTATGCCTTAAATGTCTATTGAAAAAATTATCAAAATGGATGCTAAACCAAAAATTAAAACTTAAATGAATGAGGTACCTAAACAAGCTTCAATTTTTTGTGTACCCTATGAGATAAAACCACCCTAGTGTACACGGTTGATTTCGTACGACATGACGAAAGGAAGAGGGGATGGGGCGTCTGAATGTACCCAGCTGGTCGATATAGTCGGAGCTGCAATTGAGCAAAAAACGTAGCCGTCTGCACTTAAAACTAGTCATTGAGAAAACGTAAATAAAAAAATGTAAGGCGCGATAACCTCCGAAGAGATCTAAGGCCGAGCTTCTCTTCCAATTTGCGTCGTGCTCCTATTGATTTTCCCTACAAATCGGCCGGACGGGACCTACATGTTTTATGCCGACTCCGAACGGCATTTGCAAGGCAGATGAGTTTTCACTGAGAGCTTTTCATGGCAGAAATACACCCAGAGCGCTTGCCAAACACTGCCGAGGGGCGACCCCGCTTAGAAAAATTTTCTTCTAATTGAAAAACCTTATTTCTAAAATTTTGATGTTGCTTTGAGAAAACGTGTGAACAATAAAAATGTAAGACAAAAGGTAGAAAAAACCCCAATCTTTCTTTGAGAGCCATTTCGAAATGTCTCGTTTTAGCTCCCCTAACATTGTTTCCCTTTCCTTTAGAGCAATTCGTCTCTAACAGGTGTGGCATTCAAGTTCCGGGAATTTTGTTATAATTTAAAAACTGGAAACACTTATTCGTCATCATCTGCTTAAGAGAGGGATATTCGTTTTAGTAAGAGTTCAAGGTTGAAGTAGATAGCACGTTTAGTGGCGTAGTGAAAATGTGTGACTTACATTACAAATCTAGGGGAAAACGCCCGGAAGAAGTCACTGGAGATGAGATTTGGATATTTGACAAGCGTAAACAGAGTAAACAGTGAGTGGAAATGGTGGGGAGTGATCAACGAAACCGTCAAAGTCACATCTGTAGGCAACGTTGACAGTTTAAATATCCATGGCATCATTCATCGTAAATACGTTCCCGCTAGCCAGACAGTGATTAGAAATTCATGTTGGCGTTTTGGAGAAGCTGCGGTCACATATTTTTCATGTGTGACCCGAACTTGCAAAGTATGGCTGGATTTTGCATCACGAAAATGCACGGGTCCATTCCTCGTTCGTTTTGCAAGACTTTCCAAAACACGTTGTCTAACCCACTCTATAGCTTTGATATTGCTATCAGCGACTTTTTTCTAAATCCCCATGATGAAGTCGTACCTCAAGGGAACAACTCATCATTGCGGCATACAGGAGGTCCAAGCAGCTGTAACGATGGTGCTAAATGGACTTACTTCGGAGGACTATCAAGGGTGCTTCCAAACATGGGAGACACGTTGGAGTCGTTGTGTAGAATTAGATGGAGATTATTGTGAAGGTCAATAGTAAAATGTGTCCTAAAACTTAATTTTCTTGTTTTTTTTATTGACAAATTCATGAAATTTAATTGTCACACCTCGTATTCTGCTCACTATCAACAGTTTTCGGCAGAATGTCTTCGCTAAACGTCCACTGACAATATCACAACACTAAAGTGCTTACAGTTCAACTTTACATACATGTCGGTCTAGTGGGCTACAGTATTTCGGTTGGATTGGCCAAAATTCTTAAAAAATGTTTTCCCTGAAGATCCAGTCGATACTAATTGAGCCCCTGAGACTCTGTAATCATAAATACGGAACTGAGACGAAGTAAGCAAAAAATTATTATCATTCACAAGAGAGAATTAACTTCAGCCAAAGGCATTGATTGTCGATGAACTCTAACGATAACAGGCACTATACTTGACACTTCACCGAATCATTAGCGGTAGCCGAAGACGGTAAAATCTGTTCTGAGTAAAGTACTGGCTGGCTCAAGACAACAATCAGCTGTGAATGGGAGCAGCACCGCTCAGGTTACTGTACCTTAACCGTACTCGTTTTCGGCCCGGGACTCGGTTCTAGTTCTGGTTACGATTCCAGTTTCAATTCAGGTTCGGTCCTGTCTCAGTTCCAGTTTCAATATGGTTTCGTTTCAAATTTCAGTTTCTATTAAGGCTCTGCTTCCGGTTACGGCCTGGGTTTCGGGTTTCCGTATATTAGCTGAAGCTTGAAAACTAAGAATGATGATAATCTTTCGGTTTAAATCCGGTTTGACAACCGTGCCGTTTTTAACCCGGGATTCGGGACTGGTTCTGGTTTCGATTCTAGTTTCACGTCAGGTTCGGTCTTGTTTAAGTTCCAGTTTCAATCTGGCTTTATTTCAGATATCAGTTTATATTACGGTTCTGCTTCCAGTTAGGGCCTCGGTAAACCGATTCTGGAAAACTTACACTGAAAGAAAAAGACTGGTAAAATCAACCGAAATACTGGTCAATTCAACCGAAATTTCTATCAATTTTTATCCATCGCACAAGATGTTGAATCAACTGCGCACAAATCGTTGATTCGTAATTGACCGTTTTAGTAGTCAAATGAACAAAAAAAGTTGTTGCGGCAGCTGTGTATGAAATTACCTATGTTGCCATATAAATAAATAAATGTAAGGCGCGATAACCTCCGAAGAGATTTTAAGCCGGACTTCTCTTATGCCTACTTGTTTTATGCCGACTCCGAACGGCATCTGCAAGGCATATGAGTTTTCACTGAGAGCATTTCATGGCAGAAATACACTCGGAGTGCTTGCCGAACAGTGCCGAGGGGCGACTCCGCTTAGACAATGTTTCTTCTAATTGAAAAAGCTTGTTTCTAAAATTTTGATGCTGCTTTTCCCGGGGTGTGAACCCAGGGTCTTCGGTGTGGTAGGCGGAGCACGCTACCATCACACCACGGCGGCCGCCATATAAATACGTAAAAATGTGAATACATAAATACGCATGCTTGCTACATATACATACATATGAATATAGAAATGAAAATAGTAGTCACAAAACTGATTCTCAATTCTTTCAGTTGCAGCTCAGCTCATTTTCAATTTCTGCTCTCGCATGTAGTAGCCACACTTGATTGTTTCGAAAAAAACTTGTAGTATACATTTTTGACGTAACATTTTAAAAAGAGAACTTGTAAGTTATAGAAAAGTAAAGAATCAAATCGCAGGAAGGTAATTCACCACTGGAGTAACTTTACATGTAATTCGGCAAGTTCAATTTTCGTAACACTTTAAGTTGAACCGATTCCAAAACAACCCTAAACTTTTATTTTGTCGGATTCGTTCGCGTGAGTGAAAATTCATAACAAATTCAACAAAATGTTATTAACTTTGGAAAAATCCTGTTCGTTCATGCAAAACTTTTGCAACAAGAGGGCGCAATTTTGCATTTCGCTTGGACGAGAAATTGCAAAATTGTACCCGATAGATGGTGTCCCGGTACCTCATAATTTTTTGCACAGTAAATTCAAAAAAGGAATTTTTTTGTTTTGTATTGATAACTGAAAAACTAGTTTTTGTTGTTTTCCCATTTTGTGTGTTTTTTCGATTTGATGGTTTTCTTATTTTGGTGTTTTTTTAACAAGTGGCACCATCGTCATAAGTACAAAGTAGAGAGCGCAGTGAGCGTAAAATTCTCTTTGAAATTTGCTTATGTATTGACAGTTGATCGCCGTCGAAATGACCTGTAAGATCAGTTATGTTAACAGAAAAATCAGTTAGATTGATTAGGAATCTGTCAATTTTACAAAATTTTGTTAACTTAAGAGCGACAATTTTCTCTTCTGTTGAAATGACTAAACTAATTTGATCGCTTGACAAAGAACTCGGTCGAATTAACCATAATTCGATCAATTTCAACAAATCTCCGTTAAGTCAAGAACAACAGAACGGATTTGTTGATTTTACTAGCACTAACACTTCGTTTTCAATCTGGGTTGGGTCCGTACCAATTTCGGTCCGACATTCGGGTTTGTTTCTGGTTTTGGCTCCGGTTTCGGTTCCGTTAATAAATATTTCAATTTTGGTTCCGGTTTCGTGTATGGTTGCAGTTTCTTGCCTATTATAGTTTCTCCTCACTTGAGCTATTACTCGTACCATACATTGATTAAGTCAATAAGAAGCTATACAAGGTAGGAATGAAATCCAAGGGAAGGGATGTAGGGCGTGTAAGATCTTGCAGATACTATTGCGCTTGGTCTGTGTGGGTATCAGATTTGGAGTTCACATACCTTGGTACAGTTTTTTCTCCCCTCTATGCATGAATCTAAGATAAGTATGAGATTGCTTTAACTACGATTTTAGACGTAGAAATATTGGGTACTTTTGTATGTTTGGCGGATGATCCTTTGAACCTCTTCGATAAAAACGATGCATAGGTACTTCCTTCAATAAGCTCTACAAGATCAGCATTTCCGTTAGACATTACATACTGTTTTAACTTGAAGGATCAAAGGTAATTCAAAGTCGAACCACAAGACCGTGTTAAAGGTCATGAACTCAAATTGATAGGCATCGAGGTTCATGGCAAAGCTACTGAATCACGGTTACAACATATTAAACATGTAGTGGGCTCAGATGCCTTTTGGCATGGCCACCAAAAGTATCGTATACACATTGTTTTTGTTGTTGTTGGTGCTAACGGTAAAACAGTCCCAGATTGCTTTGGGGAGTGTTACCCCTGAAGGCAGTCCTTCGACGGATTTGAACGCTGCACGCTACTGTTATTTCTTGACACCTCGAACATTCGAGTCAACTCACTTTATCTATTCACGAAAGTTACTTGGGCTAACAACTTCACCTAAGGAACTTGGAAGAAAGTGGTGGGGATCAGACATAGAGTTGCACTTCACTACCTTTTGCGTCGCTCACGGCAGGCTTCAAAAAATTCATTGCTCGCCATCCAGTAGTTCCAGTAAGACTTATAAGGCTCTATTGGCAGAGTTTATCTCTCTCATCATCTGTCTTGCGCCTCTGCCTAAACCTTTCCGCTACTAAAATCTGTATTTTTTTTTGAAGCCTCGCCAACTTAAATGTCTCAGCTGTCAATGCTTTGGCTTATATCATTTTATTTACATACAACTAATTTAATATGCGAATAAATATGTTTTTTTTGTGCAATTCAATTCATATTCCTCAGCATATTTTTTTGTACCGCACACATTCCTAAGCGATGCTTGCGCTACCTGGCATAACTACACCATGAAAAGCTTATTCTCATATATTTCTTAGTATGCATGTACATACATCCATATGTGTGTTGTCCTTATGCTGCAATGACTACCAACAATGCGTTGAATATTTCATAGATACCTTTTTAATGTCAATTCAGGCACATTTGCACTTCAAAAGTATGTAGTGCATTTAGAATTTAATACTGCAATCATCAACTGCATCCGGATAGTGGAAAAGCTATAAAGCGCAATCCCCTACATGCATGCGAGCATGCAGATATATGTACATACAGAAGCACGTGCCTGTCGGAAAACTTGATTTCGAACTTGAAAAGATGTTATAATCAAGACTGGAGTGTTGAGTGTAGGATGAGCTTATCTCGGCTACCAGTTTAGGAACACCCATTATTTACAAAACAAATGAAGAACGCTCTGTATGAAATTTTTTTCCAAGAGCACCCTTACTCATTACTTGATCAAATAATTTCATATCTCATAAACTCAATACATACGCCTATGAAATAATACCTTTTTGAAGATACATTAACTTCTGACTCAATCAAAACTACACCGTGTTCTATTCTATACTTAGTTTGAAATAAATTGATTCGGAGCTTTTTTCTACAATTTTTTTTTTTTTTTGTTTCGTGGAAGGAGGAAATGTATATGCCTCACATATGTGCTCACCGTATCCCATTTGTCCCTTCGGCAGGTCATGTTATTGATGGCAATGTCCGGGGATAGGTCGCCAATTACCTATTCTATCCTCCTTCGCCGATCGGAGGTGTGGCGTACATCGTCTATTTTCCCTCAGTACAGGCAGTTCGGTTATCAACCTTGCCTATTCTGTGCAGGTGTTTGCGGAAGTAACCGTGTCCGGTTAGAAACTGGGTATGGTAAAAGTCTACCTCTTCTACCATGCATTCACTTCAAGTATTAGTTGCTTAGTCCACTTTCCTACGATGATGTTGATCCACTGTTCTTGCCAGCGTCAAATCTATTCTTCTCGCGCCTACATGGCAACAGCAGCTCTACTCGCTTGCGATCCGTTGTCATATATTGCTTTTCTTTCCTCAGCGAGAAGATATATCGGTATGGTTTCCGCAACGACCAGGACAGCTTCAGCCGAGACCGTGCGATAAGCCGATGCTATTCGCAGCACGCCTCTGCGTTGGACCGAGGTGAGGGTGACTCGGTTCTTCCGATATTTCATTACGTTCGCCCAGATTTCTGCACTGTGTAAGATTATAGAATCCGAGGCTGATGCAAGCAGCTTCCTTGTGCATGGCTTTAAATCACCTGTGTTTGCTATTAATCTACTCAAATTCGCTATTGTGCGCCCAGCTCTTTCGCGGGCTCCTCGTATGTGATCCGATAAGGTGAGTATGCTGTCTAACCTCACTCCAAGATATTTCGTTGAATTGAGTGTTTCTATTGGCTGGTCCCCAAACCGTCATATTCCTCGTAGTGGGAATCTATCTCTTTGTGAGGATGACGTCTCCGTGTTTGCTGTGCGCCGCCATCCACCTATTTACATATCGCATGCCCTGGTTTAATTTTAGTTGTACCAGCTCACAGCTTGGTGCTGTTATCACAGCTGCCACATCGTCTGCAAAAGCAACGAGGAAGGTGCTTTCTGGCATGTCCCATCGAAGAAGACGGTCACAAGTTTTATTCCAGATATCGGGACCTAGAACCGAACCCTTTCTTTTCTTCTTTTACCCCTTTCTCACCATGAGTGGTTTCATATATTAAATACGTGTCTCTTAAGTAGTCCCTTAAAATTTCTAACAAGCACTATAGGACAACTGACTACAAACTAACTTAAAATAACTAACTTGTAGTTAGTTGAAACTGCGCTAAATTGTAACTGGTAGGAAAACAGAAAAGTACATTGAAATCAAAACAACATTTTTGTTTATTGTATATTGTCTAACAACCTACAGCTTAGCTTTAGGTAGCCTCGCGGACGCTGAACAAGAACACAGAACGTGCTCAACCGTTGCAACCTGCAGCTCGCACTTTCACCTGCTGTTACAAACGCGGTCTAAGTATTAAGAATATGACCCCAGAAGTCAGTGTGCAGTTAGTATGTTCATTATGAGCCTTAAGTCTTCGCTCCTTAGAGATATAAGGAACTTTGTGAGTCTAATATCGTAGGATTTTCTTATAATATGATCTGAAATTTCGCAGCCCCGCGCTTCTGCCCATGTCTTTCCTGCTTAAAGGATTATATGCAACTCCTGTCTCGTTTTGATTTCTCCCCACCAAATTTTGACGTCTAACTACTGTCCTGCTTGAAGTAACCAGGTTGTAGTTAGTTGAATATAAACTGACCACAAACTAGTGGTAACGATTTTGTAGTTAAGGGGATCTAAACTCACCATCAACTAGTTACAAAATAACTAATTTGAACTCAGTCAATTTTCCCACATGGCACATACGACTTCTTTTACTCACAAACTAACTACAATCTGTCAACAACTAGTTCGTACCTAGTTTGAAACAGACCGACTGGAAATTAGTTGCGAAACATTAAAGTTGAAACTAACTTCAATCAAGCTTTAAATAACTAGTTTTGAAGCCAGCTATATATAAACCAATCATCAAGTAGTTGCAAAATACCTAACTTAAAGTTAATCGATTTTCCTATAGGGCATATATGGCTACGCCAACACACTCAAACCACACACAGCTGTATAATCTTCATTTGGCCTTCGAGTATTTGCTGAAAGCTCATACGCTTGGCTTTCATATACACAAGACTTAAACGACTTGAAGCGTAAGGCAATTTAGAATGGACTAAAGGATTTTGATTGCAGAATTTAGATTTTCAGCAATTTTCTCCAACCAAAGCAGTTTTCAGCATTTTAATCTTCAGCATCAGCACTAACTTGCATTTGATCTTACGCTGTTGATGCGGTGTCATTTGTCATTTGGCTTTACTTGTTTTCTTGAGACGCATTTATGGTGCTGAAATAATTTTCTTGATCTTCTATTTCTTGCATATATGGACATATGTATGTACATATATTTAAGACTTGGATTTGGATAGCGTGATTATTGACAGCCGTCGTACTTTCATGCTTATTTCTATGTGGTTGCTGTTGCCGGCCTAATATGGAGCTATTGCCCAAGCAAAAGCGGAAGTGACCGAATTGCGTAGAGTAATGAAATTTTTGATTAGTTTTTGCAATTTAACTGCTTGTATGGCAAAAGCTTTTAACTAAAAGCTCTTTCGAAAGCGACAACTAAATGCCATTTGCCTTGTGGCTTGAAAGTAGCTTAAACGATTAAAAGTACTTTTTCGGCTATTCATTTTGAGTAAAAAAGCAAAACACTTAAAAAAACTCTGATCCACTTTGTATAAGTTTGTTTTTTGCTTTGTATTTTGTGTGCCTGTTTTATACTTTCATACATTGTAACATGTTTCGTAAATTGTATTTGTTTTTATGAGCGCACAAGTTTGCAAAATCATTTCAGAATTTTGTTTTTTTTAGTTTATTAAGGTATGTCTTTCCCTGGAAAGGCTCTCTCAAGTGCTTTATGGAACTTTGATACAATGATGTTTCAGATATCACTAGAAGGGTCAGTAATGGGATTTGCGCCTTGAGTTATGTCTTAACTTTTAATGCATTCTTATGCTAGCGTTTTTGTTTAATACTCTGTATTTATTTCGCACTTATGCTGTGTCGGATAGAATTATCAGTCACCTTGGCGCCGGCACGCTATAAGTGGAAAGCGTTGAAAAACTGCGAGGCTAAAATATGTTCTCTATAATTGTCCTAATTTTTTATAACTACAAGAGCTAGCATACTTTAAGGCGTATGTAGAATTCCCATGAGTATATTTTTAGGCGCCCACCCATATAAAATTGCTTTTCCTGTATATATTTCTCACTGTTATACTTTTGTATTTAATAAAATGTTTCTCTTTCTCTTTGCAGGTAAGTTTAAACCAAATAATTTTATAGTAAGCACCACATTTGTTGTTAGTAAGTACATACAAATATTTCTTCAAAACATTTTTAACTGGAATTTAAGAAAATTCGCATTCAGGACAGAGCTTGTAATTACAGTCTAAGCATAATTTTATACTACTCTTTTCATATTAATTTGGCATCATTAGATTTCATTTAATTTAATGTTGTAATTGATTTTATTTTATCTGACTTATCTTCGTTTGACGTGGTATGATTTGTTGTGATGTGATTTGATTTGCTATGATATATTTGAATTAAACTCCTATTATGCTTTACAACTGCTGCATATCAGAACGATTTTGACACCCCAGCGGGTTAGGGGGTGAGAATATACCCGCGGTAGGTATGGCTGTCGTAAGAGGCGACTAAAATACCAGATTCAAGGGGCTGTGTAGGGCAACCCTTCAGGTTGCCAGCGCAATATATAGCTTCTCCAAACCCAATTGTCAATCTCACCTATCCGCGGCGAATCATGTTTCACTAACAGACGAGGCTCTGGCGAACCCAAGGTCCTCATGGAACTTGGGGGTGTGGAGGGAGGGATGGCCTGAAGGTTTAATGTGGCCATATAAATCGTTCCCGAGATGGTCGGGCTAGCACCTTAATGGTGCTGTATTACCGGAGCGTACGGGATCTGTATCCAGCAAAGGACCATCACATCGATAACACTCCCCAAAGCCTTCGGGGAGCAACCTTATCGCTACAACAACAACAACATTATCGCTACAACAACAACATAACGATTTTGAGTTTGGCTTGGAGACAACCCGATTTCGACATTTTACCGAGAATAAGAAAAATCACACTAAGGATAGTGAGAAGTGACAGACGTCATATCTTTTGATCAGCCACCGGCAGCACTAATCACTGTAACAGCAAAGGTCATTAATCGTTTTGAAATTAGAAATAAGTAGTGCCCCTAAGAAGCAGACATTAAAAAATAAAATTTCCTCTTTCTAAAATTGAAATAGCAAAAATCATTTAAATTTATGACTTTGACGATCAGTTTAAAAGTCTGTTTGATCCAGTTGACCAACCAATCCAATCCAACAAATTTGTTTTAATAAAGAGTTCGAAAGGTGTACTCACGAACAGTAATGGGGGGTACTCAATTTGATTATAATATGACAGGATTTGATATAATGTGATGCGTTTTGTTGTTATAGGTTGTGACTTGACTTGATTAAGATATTGTGATGTTATGTATTTGAGAATGATGTGATGTGTTTTCAGATAGTGTGATATGATTTGGTTTGGCTGATATGATGTGATGTGTTTTCTTATTAGAGGATATGACTTGATTTGATTCAAATGATGTGATGTGTTTTGTTATTACAGATTATGAATTGATATGATTCAATTGATGTGATGTATTATCATATGATGAGATATTATGTGATGTGTTTTCACATGGTGTGATATGATTTGGTTTGACTGATATGATGTGATGTGTTTTGTTATAATAAAATGATTTATTTTATAATGCATTTTCATATGATGTGATGGGCTTTCATATGGTGTGATATGATTTGATGTGATGTAATATAATAAAATATGTTGTGATGTTTTATGTTTTCATATCATATGATATGTTTTTATATTGTGTCATATGATGAGATGTGAAGTGTTCATATGATATGAAATGATATGATGTGATTTAGGGTAAATAATAGATGTTATTTTAAGTTTTTTTTTACATCCATTTGAGTATTGTACAAGACATCTGATTTTGTTTAATATCGTGTTCAAATGGTGAAAATGCAGACTGTAGTAGGGGTTCTTATTTAACTATATTGTTTGACTGACGTAATATGATGCGATGGGTTTTCCCATAACAGGATATATTTTGATTTGTATGATATGATGGCAGTGATGTGTTTTTTATGATTCGACTTGATTTGATTGATACGTATAATGTGGCTTCATATGATATGCCATATTTTTAAAATGCTATTTATTGGCGCTTCAGGTGATTATGTGATATCATTTCATTTGATATGATATGATTGGCACGATTTGTTGTAATGTTATGCGGTTTCATATAATATGGCATGATGTGATATAATCTTGTTTGGTGGGACTGTAAATTTCTTTAATTTTGTTAAATATAAAGATCTGATTTGATTTCAAATAAATTGATCGAATAGCCTAAAAATCGTAAGGCTAGATATCTGAAAAATTGGAGTCTGGCGTCTAAGCGGATGAAGATTTAGAAACCTTGACTTCATTTGTTTTAGTATCATTTGATAATATGTGGTAATTGGTTTTGGTATCATTTGATTTAAAATAATTTGCTTTAATACGATATGACTTTCGTTTATTTTTGACTAGATTTGATTTAATTGAACAAATATTTTTTTTATTGTATTTGGATTTGGTGTGAGTTCATTTGACTTGATTTGTTGTGATATCACTGGATTTAATTAAGTGATATCACTTGCTTTAATTCAGTGATATCCCTTACTTTAATTCAGTGGTGCTACTTCATTTTTGCGATGTGATTGGATATTCGAATACATTTCCTTTGTTTAGATGCGTTGCGATATATAGTGCAGTGTGATATCACGAGGTGACTTTTGAAAAATTTATTTTATCATTAGCTCCAAATCTTATATTCTCATGCAATTAGTTGTTGTTACATGTTCAACAACTCTACGTCTGCCTCTCACTTTGTCTGCTCATCCAATACTCACCACTTAAAATTTGTAATTCCTGGAATGTAGTTGCTGGTAAAAAGTGGGTGCCATCACTTGTTCACCCTGCACGCTTTACTACGAACCAAAACAAGCTAACTGTCAACTGGAAATAGTAGCAAAATACAATTCAACTTTTACATGTACTCTGCAGTTCAGTATTCACCCTCTGCACTGTCTTACATGCTATACCGCCCACGAACGCCTCACCACCATTGAAGCATGTTGGCGACGCGCGTTCGTGTGATGTTGTGCTCTAGCGACACTGACTGATGATGGCTTTGCTGCATACCTAATTACCGAGTCAAGTGAAAAATTAATTGCATATTTTTTACATGATGTTTGCTAGCGCACTAACAGTGTTCCCTTTTCTCTTTTGCGCATTATCTGTTCCCCTCTCTTTACCGCCTTAGCATCAGCTGCCGGTTGCAAATGCACTACATTGCACCATTCACTGGCTGACCTACACAGACTACTGTATTTCAAGTACTTCGTATGGTACAACCCGCAGCTAAACTTTAAGAACATGAAATAAAATCAACATCATGAACATTAAATATATGTACAACAAAACTTATTCAATTAAACTTTTGATTTAACTAATTTTTGGGTTTTACTCTTAATGGATTTCTCGCTGCAAAAAACCGCCTCCTAAATGCCCGGTTGAATGCTTGAATGGCTGTATTGCTGGCATGCCAACTACTACCACGCTAATACATCACTCTCCGCTGCCGTCTTCATGTCATATCATGACGTAGCAAATGCCTAGCTACATCATCCATTTTGGCAACAGATTTTCCTCTAATCACTTTGTTACTATCAGCAATTTGAATTTGCGCAGTTGAAGCGGGGAACGCAGTGCATTTGACGAGATGTGTTCGGCTTGCACCGGGAAAGCAAATGTTTTGAGTGAAAGTTTAAATTTTATTTTCAGAAATATAATTTTTTTTAAATCTGTTTTGTGGAAAATGTAAGCTTATCCGCCTCCAGCAAATTTATTTTTATTTGCTTCTCTCCTTTCTGTTTTCGTTTTACGTATGCATGTGTCTCACATATGTTGACGCGGTAACAACAACTGAAATTAAATCTCAGTCAAGCGTATGTACAACATGTGCGCTAAATGAAAAGCTGTGGATATGAGAGTGTACAGCTGAAAGTATTAAGATAATTATGAAAAACAATTGAAAAATTTAATTTCGAATATTTAAAATTTTTCGAAACTCTAGGAACATTTTTAAAACTAAGGAAATTTAGAAGCATAATTAGAAGTTACGAAAATTTTCGAAATTACAACGTTTTCGAAAATCTGCAAAATTGTTATTTCTAATGTTTTTTTGCATTTTATGACTCTTAATTAAATATTATAAATCCAAAATGTGAATAAGCCAATTTAAAAGCAAATTCCGAATGTTCAAAGTTTTTTCGAAATTTAGGAAAATTTGTATAAGCTACATATATTTCAAACAAAATTTCTCGAAAACTTTTCTGTAAATTTTCAAAAAATGTTTTTCAAAATTGATTCAAAATTTGAACGATTTATTAAAATTGTATAAATTATATTTATAACCCAATTTCGAAACCTCAAAATTTTTTCGAAAACTAAAAACATTAAAATCAAATTTCGATCATTTCAAAGATCTTTTTAAATTCATGTTTCTTAATACAAAAAATATTCCTGCTGGATAGGGACGGCCTTTACTTTTCAGCAAATTTTCGTTGTACTCGAATTTTTGAAACCCAATTTCGAAGATTAAACATTTTTGGAAAATTTGGGTGTTGAAGTTTTAGAAAAATTTCCAAAAACATAAACAAAAACCTAAACCAAAATTTGATGTTCCAGAAATTTTCAAATAAATGTGTAACTGAATTTCGGAGTTTCAAAATTGGAAAACTGCTCATATTTTTTTTTTTTGAAAATATTTATTGTTAAAAAAGCCAAAAACTGAAGAATTCAGGCTTTGGCAGTTCAGGTTTCTTAGAACAAAAAATATTCCTGCTGCATAGAGGCAGCCTTTACTTTTCAAGAAACTTTCGTTGTACTCGAATTTTCGAAACACAATTTTAAAGCTTAAAATTTTTTCGAAAACTTGGATGTTTCGAAGATTTAGAAAAGTTTTCGAAAACATGAACAAACCAGAATTAAAACCAAAGTTGATATTCCAGAATTTTTCAAATAAATTTACAACTACATTTAGAAGTTTTAAAATTTTTCGAAATGGGAAAAGTGTTCATGTTTTTTTTTTGAAAATGGTCAAACTTTAAAGCGAATCTCGAGTTTTTTGTAGTTTAGTAATAGAAAAATGTTTCAGAAATTTTCGAAAAACTGTAAATCTGTCTTCTAACATTTTTACCAATGTATAATTCTTTCAAAACGCACGTTTTGTACGTTGGGAACCAAACTTCGAAGTTTTAAATTTTTAGTATTTCGATAATTTTCTTAAAATTGCAAGAGTTTGTTTAATCCCTTTGCCAATCAAACTGCCAAGGGCATATGAATACTTCGATGAGTTTCAAATATAAGCCATAAATTTGAATTGGATTATTTTGGATTTCTGCTACATCCACCAGCGCGTTTCACCATTCTACATCCATAAGTAACTTCAGCACAGGTCAACCACCTATCTTTCACTGGCAGCCTAGCCACCATCAATACACTAGTTCTTATGACGCCGTCCAACAATTTCAACTCTACCCGGCCGCTTTCATCCTCACCAACTACTGGCAATTTAGTTATGCACTTCCCATCTACCCAACAGCTCACATGAAGACACATAACCTTCCGCACAACTCTGTGTGTATAACTCAATACATTAGTAAATAATGTGCGATCTCTACTCTACTCTGAGGTGCTGCCTAATCCTTCGGCGAAACGCGATGACAACTGGCGCCCGAGCAGGTATAACAATTAAAATAAATTGCATTTTCATGTTACCTAGGTTTTTACTTAAATCTTGAGTTTTGTGGATGCTAGACTCAGTATCCGACAAAAGCCACTGCACATATGGGGTCCGAGCAGGGACGAAACGAAAAGCAATATAATGATATCTAGTCCGGTACTTGAACCTAAGTACAAAATGTTGTGAACTAACACGTAAAACCTATGGAGAAATAAAACTAATTTAGCTAAAATAATTTATTATTGAACCAAGTTGTCAAAAGCAGAAAGCCATAAGCAAATTTGAGCCTTTTCGTTGTAAAAACGGCAAATTTCGTGATTTTACTTCACACCACTACTACTCAGTCATGTTTACGAGCATTTACTCATTTGTATGTATTAAAAAACATACTTAAAACGCATAAAATCAAGTGCTATAATATTCCAACGAATTGTCAAAAGCAGAACGGGAAGAAGAAAGAAAAAAATATAGGAATTTAAAAAGCGAAAGAAATGCTTTGTTGGAAACGAAAATTTATAGGAAAATTGTACAGATGTTGCTCCTCTTGCTCTGCATGCAACACTACCCCGGGCGTAGCATTAAGCAAAGCGGCACATCTGCAGCAAGTTTGGCGGAAACAATATTGAGCTGTGAAGCGCTTTAATTGATTTTGTTTAAAGCAAAAAACGGTGGAAGAAGTTCAAATCCGTGTAAGAGATAGGAAATTAAATTTTTCAAATAAAACGTAGCTATATTTATGCACCGTTATAGAATATAGATTTATACAAATTCATGTGGACATTCATACAAACGCATACCTCGCCTTCGAAACCCATTTCGAAAATTAAAAATTTGCAAGAAAATACCGCTAAAACTTTCTTCTGTAGCATGCCACCGAAATATTTATTTTTATTTGATTTTGTATCAAAGTAGAATCTCAAAATATATTGAATGTTATTAATTTTGTGAAACAATTTTAAAGGCGGCGGTTGAAAGTGTTTTGAGACGAAAAATTACGACAGATAGCCACAGTGATCCCAGAGAAACAATAATAATAAAATAATTTTAAAAAATTTTTAAGTTAAACGGTTTTATTGAAAACAATACATACATGATATAATAATACTAAAAGATAGAAAATAATTAGGTAGGTGCTAGGTACTAGTCATCACACTCCTCATCAATCTAGGGCGTTGATCAGACAATTAAAATTTTTTCGAAAACTCAATTGTTTCAAGTTTTAAAAAAATGTTAAAAAATATAACCTAGATAATTTTTCTAAAACTGTTGTGTCAGCATCAACAAGTTTATTAAATTACAAAAAAATTAAAATCAAATTTCGAAGTTCATAATTGTTCGAATATTTCAGGGTATACATATGTATTTCTCAATAGTTATTAAAAAACCGAAAACTGAATGAAAAAAATTGTTTCTTTGAAAACCCTTAAATCTGCATTTCTAATTACTTTTGCATGCCATGTTTCTTAAGAAATTATTACAAAAAACATTTCTGCTGAACAGGAACAACATCTACTCTTCAGGAAATTTTTTTTGTACTCGAATATTTTTAAATCTAATTTCGAAGCTTGAAAATGTTTCAAAAACTTGGATGTTTGGAATTTTAGAAAAATTTTCGTAAACAAAAAAATTTAAAATCAAATTTCGAAGTTCCAGAATTTTTCAAATATACACAACGCCACTTTTTAAAATACAAGTTAAATAAACTTAAAAGCAACTTTTAAGCGATCTTAAAAGCAACTTTTGAAGTTTTTGCATTGTTTCAAAAACCAGGTAAATAGCTTACAGCCCAGCACGTTTTTAAACTTTAGAATTAGACAACCAAAAATTGTATGTAAAAAATAAGCAGCTAATAAATTTGCAACTCGAATTTTGAAGTTGTAAAATTCTTCGAAATTAAGAAAGTTTCGTGTTTTTTGTTTGTTGCAACTTTCGAAGTTTTTTAATTTCAAAGTATTAAAAAAATTTTTTCGAAAACCTGCTAACCTGGTTCGAAGTTTCAGAATAAGTTGTAAAATTTTTCGAAATTAAGAAAGTTCATATTTTTTTGTTTTTGATAATGGTCTAACTTAAAAGTAACTTTCGAAGTTTTTTAATATCAAAGTATTAGGCGTGTTTTCGAAAAATTTCAAAACCTGCTTTTGTTTCTAACATTTTTTGCAATATACATATAACTCTTAACAAACAAAAAGAGTACTAAATTTAAGGGCTTCCCTCCTTAATCCATAAATTTTCTGGGGAAAAAAGGTTTTCTAAAAAAATTTTTTTGCTTTAAACTAATATATAATATAATATATATATTTCTTTCGTCATTATAAAGACCAAAAGCTGAGGTTTTGCGACTCCGAAAATTTTCGGAACTCTTTTTCTAAATACTAGATTGCATTCTTATACAAAATTTAACGACCTACCCTTATCCGGAAACTTTCAACGCACTAGAGTCCACAGATAATTAGAAACTCCGTACAAAATATTGTAATCTACACCTATTACAGTTTTAGTTCAGAACATTGCAACTGAAGTTTAAAAAGTTAAAACTGCAGTTCAGAATTTTCAATTTGAGCTCAGAAAGTTACAATTGAAGTTCAGAATTTTCTGTTGAACTTTATAAATTTCTGAACTTCAAATGTAATTTTCTGGACTTAAATTGAAAATTCTGAACTTCAATTGTAGTTTTCTGAACTTAAAATGAAAAAGGTGTAATGTTAACATTTAAAAATGTTTCCAAAATTTAAAGAGCTTAGTTAGAAATTTTAAAATTAAATTTAAAATTTCGTATATTTTATTTATTTCGGATATTTTAACTCAGCGCCACCTATCGAGTAAGCTATTTGCATGGGTGCGAATTTTTTAAAAGTAGCTTATATAGCTGCGAAGGGCAAAATAGTGGCAATTTTTATCAAATTTCGACAACAAAATTCTTTCGTTTTTATTTTCTATATTTTAAGGAAAAACTTCCATGAACTTTGTGACTGAAACTATGCAAAGCAATCTTCAAAACGTTTTCAAAAAAATTCGAAAATTTTACGAAAATTTCGAACTTTTAATTTGAATGTGTCTACATTTTTTTAAATATGTTCTTTTGTAGCCCAATCAATTTTAGTCTAACAAAGTACAAGTTATAAGTCTCTCAATATTCGCATCGATTTTTTTAAATTCTTTTGCGAGGGTGCTTCTATTTTCTTTACTGTTAACGTCAAAGGATTTTTGAAAACCGCCTTACAAAAAACACTTCGGCGAAATTTGTTTTTCGATACTGTCCAACGTACATACATAAACTTGAAACCAAATATAAATGTTTTTTAGCCTACAACAACGACGCCTACGCAAATAAACGTAAGAAAATATTGGGGGTTAAGGGGTTAAAAAACAGGGAAGAAAACAAACTTAAAACGTTTACACAACTGGCGAAATGCCTATTTCATTATTCATACGCTTATTTTTGGCTAAACGCTAAGATGAATCAAAATTACAAAACCTAAAAGAAAATTATGCAAAAAACAAGTAAGGAAGGCTAAGTTCGGGTGTAACCGAACATTACATACTCAGCTGAGAGCTTTGGAGACAAAATAAGGGAAAATCACAATGTAGCAAAATGAACCTAGGGTAACCCTGGAATGTATTTGTATGGCATGGGTTTCAAATGAAAGATGTTAATGAGTATTTTAAAAGGGTGTGGGCCTTAGTTCTATAGGCGGACGCCTTTTCGAGATATCGCCAGAAGGGTGGACCAGGGGTGACTCTAGAATGTGTTTGTACGATATGAGTATGAAATTAAAGGTATTAATGAGGGTTTTAAAAGGGAGTGGCCCTTAGTTGTATATGTGAAGGCGTTTTCCAGATATCGACCAAAATGTGTACCAGGGTGACCCAGAACATCATCTGTCGGGTACCGCTAATTTATTTATATACTAGCCTTTACCCGCGGCCCTGTCCGCAAGGAGACATTTAAATATATGGGCTATTCGCGTTAGCCTGCTTATCAAGTTATCTGTTTAAAATTTTGTTTTCTGTGTAATGCATTTTATTTTTGTAATTGAGTAAAAAAAAGAACTAAATGAGCTGATAACCTGATAGGATCCCATTTGATCCCGAAATTATCCAGAAAAAGCTACGAAATGACCCCCACGCTATCGCGGATGGATCCCGAAAACCATCCAGAAATGCCCCGAAATGGTCTCCAAAGTTCCCGGAATAGTCCCAAAAAAACCCGAAATGACAACGACACGATTCCAGACGTATCCAGAGAACAACACAGAAATGATCCCTGAAGGTGTTCCAAAATGATCCCGAATAGGTTCCGAAATGACCCTGACGGGCTCCCGGGCGGATATCAAAAACCATCCAGAAAATATTCAGGAAGGGTCCCTAAAATATCCCGACATACTCCAGAAAAAGTTCCGAAATGGCTCCGAGGGGATCCACGACGGATCGCGAAAACCATACAGAAATGATTCCGGAAGGGTCCCGAAATAGTCCGGAAATGACCCAGATGGGATCCCGCACAGATCCAGAAATGATCCCGGAAGGGTCCAAAAACTATCCCGGAAAAGTAACAAAAAATTCCGAAATGGCTCCTACGGCATCCCGGGCGGATCCAGAAATGATCTCGGAAGGGTCCCGAAATGATCCCAAAATGGTCCCGAAGTGACCCTGATGGATCCGGCAAACCATCAAGAAATTATGCCGGAAGGGTCCCCAAATGATCCCGAAATAAAACAGAAAAAGTCACGAAACGACCCCTAGAGGATCCCCAAATGATCCCGTATTAGCACCGAAAAGGTCCCGAAATAACCCCGACGGGATCCCGGACAAATCCCGAAAGCCATCAAGAAATCATGCCGGAAGGGATCCCAAATGATTCCGAAAAAGTCCCGCAATGATTCCGACGGGATCCTGAACGGATACCGAAAACCATCCAGAAGTGATGCCGGAAAAGTCCTCAAATGATCACCTAATAGTACCGAAATTACCCTTAAGGGATCCTGGACGGATCCCGTAAACCATCCAGAAATGATCCGGATGTAGTCCCGAAATGACCCTGACGGGATCTCGAACTCATCCCTAAATGACCCTGACGGGATCCCGGACGAATCCCAAAAACCATCCAGAAATGATGCCGGAGGGGACCCCAAATGATCCTGAAAAAGTCCCGCAATTATTCTGACGGGATCCTGAACGGATACCGAAAACCATGCAGAAGTGATGCCGGAAAGGTCCTCAAATGATCACCAATAGTCCCAAAATGACCCTGACGGCATCCCGGACAGATCCCGAAATTCATCGAGAAATGATCTTGGGAGAGTCCCAAAATGATCCCGAAATAGTCTCGGAAAAGTCCAGAAATTACCCTGACGGGATCCCGGACGAATCCTGAAGACCAATCTTAAATGTTGCCGAAAAAGTCCCGAAATTACCCTGATGGGACCCCGAAAGGATCCCGAAAAATATCCAGAAATGATGCCGGAAAGGTCCTCAAATGATCTCCTAATAGTTCCGAAAAGACCCTGACGGGATCCCGAACGGATCCCGACAACTATCCAGAAATGATGCCGAAAGGGTCCGCAAATGATCCCGTATTAGTCGAGAAAAAGTCACGAAAAGACCCCGACGGGATGCCGGACGAATCCCAAAACCATCCAGAAATGATGCCGGAAGAGACTCCAAATGATCCCGAAAAATATCCAGAAATGATGCCGGAAAGGTCCTCAAATGATCTCCTAATAGTCCCAAAATGACCCTGACGGGATACCGAACGGATCCCGACAACTACCTAGAAATGATGCCGAAAGGGCCCGCAAATGATCGCGTATTAGTCGAGAAAAATTCCCGAAATGACCCCGACGGGATGCCGGACGAATCCCAAAAACCATCCAGAAATGATGCCGGAAGGTCCCAAAATGATCCCGAAATAGTCTCGGAAAAGTCCAAAAATTACCCTGACGGGTTCCCGGACGAATCCTGAAAGCCATCCTTAAATGACCCCGAAAGCCATCCAGAAATGATGCCGGAAGGGATCCCAAATGATTCCGAAAAAGTCCCGCAACGATTCCGACGGGATCCTGAACGGATACCGAAAACCATCCAGAAGTCATGCCGGAAAGGTCCTCAAATGATCACCTAATAGTCCCAAAATGACCCTGACGGCATCCCGGACAGATCCCGAAATCCACCCAGAAATGATCTTGGGAAGGTCCCAAAATGATCCCGAAATAGTCTCGGAAAAGTCTAGAAATTACCCTGACGGGTTCCCGGACGAATCCTGAAAGCCATCCTTAAATGATCCCGAAAAGGTCCCGAATTGACCCTGACGGGACCCCGAAAGGATCCCGAAAACTATCCAGAAATGATGTCGGAAAGGTCCTCAAATGATCTCCTAATAGTTCCGAAAAGACCCTGACGGGATACCGAACGGATCCCGACAACTACCTAGAAATGATGCCGAAAGGGCCCGCAAATGATCCCGTATTAGTCGAGAAAAATTCCTGAAATGACCCCGACTGGATGCCGGACGAATCCCAAAAACCATCCAGAAATGATGACGGAAGGGACCCCAAATGATCCCGAAAAAGTCCCGCAATTATTCGGACGGGATCCTGAACGGATACCGAAAACCATCCAGAAGTGATGCCGGAAAGGTCCTCAAATCACACCTAATAGTCCCAAAATGACCCTGACGGCATCCCGGACAGGTCACGAAATCCATCCAGAAATGATCTTGGGAAGGTCCCAAAATTATCCCGAAATAGTCTCGGAAAAGTCCAGAAATTACCCTGACGGATTCCCGGACGAATCCTGAAAGCCATCCTGAAATGATCCCGAAAAAGTCCCGAAATGACCCTGACGGGATCCCGAAAGGATTTCGAAAACTATCCAGAAATGATGCCGGAAAGGTCCTCAAATGATCCCGAAAAAGTCTCCAAATGACTCCGACGAGATCTCGGACGGATCCCGAAAACCATCCAGAAATGATGCCGAAAGGGTTCCCAAATGGTCAAGTATTAGTCGCGAAAAAGTCCCGAAATGACCCCGACGGGATCCCAGACGGATCCCGAAAACCATCCAGAAATGATGCCGGAAAAGCCCCCAAATGATCCCGAAAAAGTACTCAAATGACCCCGACGAGATCCCGGACGGATCCCGAAAACCATCCAGAAATGATGCCGAAAAGGTTCCCAAATGATCCCGTATTAGTCGCGAAAAAGTCCCGAAATGACCCCGACGGGATCCCAGACGGATCCCGAAAACCAACCAGAAATGATGCCGGAAGAGCCCCCAAATGATCCCGAAAAAGTCTCCAAATGACCCCGACGAGATCTCGGACGGATCCCGAAAACCATCCAGAAATGATGCCGAAAGGGTTCCCAAATGATCAAGTATTAGCCGCGAAAAAGTCCCGAAATGACCCCGACGGGATCCCGGACGGATCCCGAAGACCATCCAGAAATGATGCCTAAAGGGACCCAAAATAACCACGAAAAAGTCCCGTAATGATCGCGGAAACCATCAAGAATTTATCTCTCGAAGGTACGCAAATGATCCCGAAAGTACCCCGACGGGATCCCGGACGGATCCCGAAAACCATCCAGAAATGATGCCGGAAGGGTCCCCAAATGATCGCGAAATAGTCCCGAAATTATTCCGGAATAGTCCCGAAAATGTCCCAAAATAACCCCGACGGGATCCCGGACGGATCGCGAAAACTATACAGAAATGATCCCGGAAGGGTCCCAAAATGATCCCGAAAAAGTCCCGAAATTACCCCGGCGGGATCCCGTACCGATCCCGAAAACCAACCAGAAATGAAACCTGAAGGGTCTCGATATGACCCTTACGGGATTACAAATAAGGTGAAGCTAATTATAAAACCATGTTAATAAGGCAGCAGGCGCATTGGAGCGAATGAAAAGTTACATTGAAACATACAGGTAAAGCTAATAAAAGCGTGCTAATAAAAACAATTGAAGGAGGGCAGATGGCGGGAGTAGAAGGAGAGGACCACTGATCGTTCCTCCAAAATTGTCTAGATCTCGATCTTTATGTGCCAGATACCAAAAACTATTGATTTAGGAGAAAATTTATATTGATTTATAACAATTTATAGATTTTACACCAGAGGGGAGATAAGGGGGGGGGGGGGGTTGCAGAGGGTGTCATTGCTTACTTTGTAATCCCTCGACTTATTTGACCCCTTGAGTCTGTGATATTGGTGAAGGCCAGTATACGTAAAGTTATAATGTGTAAAAATTATTAAAAAGTAATTGCTCGAAGGGGTCGTGGGACCCCACCCCTATTTCCATGTTCGGAAAAAATTTCGCTAGTAGGCTGTTGTCTGTGTCCCAAATTTCATCAAAATCCGTGTAGCCATTCTGGCGTGATTCAGTCGCAAAGACGAAAAAATATAATAATTAAATTATAACTATTCCTAGGGGGCGGCGACCACGCCCCTTTTGAAAAATATATAGCTAGTAGATCCTTCTAGACTATTGGCTATATGTGTGCAAAATTTCATCCAAATCGGTCTAGCCGTTCTTGCGTGATTGAGTCACAAAGACAAACGTCTGGACAAACATCCAAACATCCAAACATCCAAACATCTTAACATCCAAACTTTGCCATTTATAATATACTAGCCTTTACCCGCGGCCCTGTCCGCAAGGAGACATTTAAATATATGGGCTATTCGCGTTAGCCTGCTTATCAAGTTATCTGTTTAAAATTTTGTTTTCTTTGTAATGCATTTTATTTTTGTAATTGAGTAAAAAAAGAACTAAATGAGCTGATAACCTGATAGGATCCCATTTGATCCCGAAATTATCCAGAAAAAGCTACGAAATGACCCCCACGCTATCGCGGATGGATCCCGAAAACCATCCAGAAATGCCCCGAAATGGTCTCCAAAAGTTCCCGGAATAGTCCCAAAAAAACCCGAAATGACAACGACACGATTCCAGACGTATCCAGAGAACAACACAGAAATGATCCCTGAAGGTGTTCCAAAATGATCCCGAAAAGGTTCCGAAATGACCCTGACGATCTCCCGGGCGGATATCAAAAACCATCCAGAAAATATTCAGGAAGGGTCCCTAAAATATCCCGACATACTCCAGAAAAAGTTCCGAAATGGCTCCGAGGGGATCCACGACGGATCGCGAAAACCATACAGAAATGATTCCGGAAGGGTCCCAAAATGATCCCGAAATAGTCCAGAAATGACCCAGATGGGATCCCGCACAGATCCAGAAATGATCCCGGAAGGGTCCAAAAACTATCCCGGAAAAGTAACAAAAAATCCCGAAATGGCTCCTACGGCATCCCGGACGGATCCAGAAATGATCTCGGAAGGGTCCCGAAATGATCCCAAAATGGTCCCGAAATGACCCTGATGGATCCGGCAAACCATCAAGAAATTATGCCGGAAGGGTCCCCAAATGATCCCGAAATAAAGCAGAAAAAGTCACGAAACGACCCCTAGAGGATCCCCAAATGATCCCGTATTAGCCCCGAAAAGGTCCCGAAATAACCCCGACGGGATCCCGGACAAATCCCGAAAGCCATCAAGAAATCATGCCGGAAGGGATCCCAAATGATTCCGAAAAAGTCCCGCAATGATTCCGACGGGATCCTGAACGGATACCGAAAACCATTCAGAAGTGATGCCGGAAAAGTCCTCAAATGATCACCTAATAGTAACGAAATGACCCTTAAGGGATCCTGGACGGATCCCGTAAATCATCCAGAAATGATCCGGATGTAGTCCCGAAATGACCCTGACGAGATCTCGAACTCATCCCTAAATGACCCTGACGGGATCCCGGACGAATCCCAAAAACCATCCAGAAATGATGCCGGAGGGGACCCCAAATGATCCTGAAAAAGTCCCGCAATTATTCTGACGGGATCCTGAACGGATACCGAAAACCATGCAGAAGTGATGCCGGAAAGGTCCTCAAATGATCACCAATAGTCCCAAAATGACCCTGACGGCATCCCGGACAGATCCCGAAATCCATCCAGAAATGATCTTGGGAGAGTCCCAAAATGATCCCGAAATAGTCTCGGAAAAGTCCAGAAATTACCCTGACGGGATCCCGGACGAATCCTGAAGACCAATCTTAAATGTTGCCGAAAAAGTCCCGAAATGACCCTGATGGGACCCCGAAAGGATCCCGAAAAATATCCAGAAGTGATGCCGGAAAGGTCTTCAAATGATCTCCTAATAGTTCCGAAAAGACCCTGACGGGATCCCGAACGGATCCCGACAACTATCCAGAAATGATGCCGAAAGGGTCCGCAAATGATCCCGTATTAGTCGAGAAAAAGTCACGAAAAGACCCCGACGGGATGCCGGACGAATCCCAAAACCATCCAGAAATGATGCCGGAAGGGACTCCAAATGATCCCGAAAAATATCCAGAAATGATGCCGGAAAGGTCCTCAAATGATCTCCTAATTGTCCAAAATGACCCTGACGGGATACCGAACGGATCCCGACAACTACCTAGAAATGATGCCGAAAGGGCCCGCAAATGATCGCGTATTAGTCGAGAAAAATTCCCGAAATGACCCCGACGGGATGCCGGACGAATCCCAAAAACCATCCAGAAATGATGCCGGAAGGTCCCAAAATGATCCCGAAATAGTCTCGGAAAAGTCCAAAAATTACCCTGACGGGTTCCCGGACGAATCCTGAAAGCCATCCTTAAATGACCCCGAAAGCCATCCAGAAATGATGCCGGAAGGGATCCCAAATGATTCCGAAAAAGTCCCGCAACGATTCCGACGGGATCCTGAACGGATACCGAAACCCATCCAGAAGTCATGCCGGAAAGGTCCTCAAATGATCACCTAATAGTCCCAAAATCACCCTGACGGCATCCCGGACAGATCCCGAAATCCATCCAGAAATGATCTTGGGAAGGTCCCAAAATGATCCCGAAATAGTCTCGAAAAAGTCTAGAAATTACCCTGACGGGTTCCCGGACGAATCCTGAAAGCCATCCTTAAATGATCCCGAAAAGGTCCCGAATTGACCCTGACGGGACCCCGAAAGGATCCCGAAAACTATCCAGAAATGATGTCGGAAAGGTCCTCAAATGATCTCCTAATAGTTCCGAAAAGACCCTGACGGGATACCGAACGGATCCCGACAACTACCTAGAAATGATGCCGAAAGGGCCCGCAAATGATCCCGTATTAGTCGAGAAAAATTCCCGAAATGACCCCGACGGGATGCCGGACGAATCCCAAAAACCATCCAGAAATGATGACGGAAGGGACCCCAAATGATCCCGAAAAAGTCCCGCAATTATTCGGACGGGATCCTGAACGGATACCGAAAACCATCCAGAAGTGATGCCGGAAAGGTCCTCAAATCACACCTAATAGTCCCAAAATGACCCTGACGGCATCCCGGACAGGTCCCGAAATCCATCCAGAAATGATCTTGGGAAGGTCCCAAAATTATCCCGAAATAGTTTCGGAAAAGTCCAGAAATTACCCTGACGGATTCCCGGACGAATCCTGAAAGCCATCCTTAAATGATCCCGAAAAAGTCCCGAAATGACCCTGACGGGATCCCGAAAGGATTCCGAAAACTATCCAGAAATGATGCCGGAAAGGTCCTCAAATGATCCCCTAATAGTCCCGAAATGACCGTGACGGGATCCCGAACGGATCCCGACAACTATCCAGAAATGATGCCGAAAGGGTCCGCAAATGATCCCGTATTAGTCGAGAAAAAGTCCCGAAAAGACCCCGACGGGATCCGGGACGAATCCCAAAAACTATCCAGAGACGATGCCGGTAGGTATCCCAAATGATCCCGAAATAGTCCCGAAATGACCTCGTCGGCATCCCGGACGGATCCCGAAGATTATTCAGAAATGATGCCGAAAAGATCCCCAAATGATCCCCTAATAGTCCCGAAATTACCCTCATGGGATCGCGGACGGATCCCGAAAACCATCCAGAAATGATGCCGAAAGGGTTCCCAAACGATCCCGTATTAGTCGCGAAAAAGTTCCGAAATGACCCCGACGGGATCGCAGACGGATCCCGAAAACCAACCAGAAATGATGCCGGAAGAGCCCACAAATGATCCCGAAAAAGTTCCCAAATGACCCCGACGAGATCCCGGACGGATCCCGAAAAACATCCAGAAATGATGCCGGAAGAGCCCCCAAATTGTCCCGAAAAAGTCCCCAAATGACCCCGACGAGATCTCGGACGGATCCCGAAAACCATCCAGAAATGATGCCGAAAGGGTTCCCAAATGATCAAGTATTAGTCGCGAAAAAGTCCCGAAATGACCCCGACGGGATCCCAGACGGATCCCGAAAACCATCCAGAAATGATGCCGGAAAAGCCCCCAAATGATCCCGAAAAAGTACTCAAATGACCCCGACGAGATCCCGGACGGATCCCGAAAACCATCCAGAAATGATGCCGAAAAGGTTCCCAAATGATCCCGTATTAGTCGCGAAAAAGTCCCGAAATGACCCCGACGGGATCCCAGACGGATCCCGAAAACCAACCAGAAATGATGCCGGAAGAGCCCCCAAATGATCCCGAAAAAGTCTCCAAATGACCCCGACGAGATCTCGGACGGATCCCGAAAACCATCCAGAAATGATGCCGAAAGGGTTCCCAAATGATCAAGTATTAGCCGCGAAAAAGTCCCGAAATGACCCCGACGGGGTCCCGGACGGATCCCGAAGACCATCCAGAAATGATGCCTAAAGGGACCCAAAATAACCACGAAAAAGTCCCGTAATGATCGCGGAAACCATCAAGAATTTATCTCTCGAAGGTACGCAAATGATCCCGAAAGTACCCCGACGGGATGCCGGACGGATCCCGAAAACCATCCAGAAATGATGCCGGAAGGGTCCCCAAATGATCGCGAAATAGTCCCGAAATTATTCCGGAATAGTCCCGAAAATGTCCCAAAATAACCCCGACGGGATCCCGGACGGATCGCGAAAACTATACAGAAATGATCCCGGAAGGGTCCCAGAAATGATGCCGAAAGGGTCCGCAAATGATCCCGTATTAGTCGAGAAAAAGTCACGAAAAGACCCCGACGGGATGCCGGACGAATCCCAAAACCATCCAGAAATGATGCCGGAAGGGACTCCAAATGATCCCGAAAAATATCCAGAAATGATGCCGGAAAGGTCCTCAAATGATCTCCTAATTGTCCAAAATGACCCTGACGGGATACCGAACGGATCCCGACAACTACCTAGAAATGATGCCGAAAGGGCCCGCAAATGATCGCGTATTAGTCGAGAAAAATTCCCGAAATGACCCCGACGGGATGCCGGACGAATCCCAAAAACCATCCAGAAATGATGCCGGAAGGTCCCAAAATGATCCCGAAATAGTCTCGGAAAAGTCCAAAAATTACCCTGACGGGTTCCCGGACGAATCCTGAAAGCCATCCTTAAATGACCCCGAAAGCCATCCAGAAATGATGCCGGAAGGGATCCCAAATGATTCCGAAAAAGTCCCGCAACGATTCCGACGGGATCCTGAACGGATACCGAAACCCATCCAGAAGTCATGCCGGAAAGGTCCTCAAATGATCACCTAATAGTCCCAAAATCACCCTGACGGCATCCCGGACAGATCCCGAAATCCATCCAGAAATGATCTTGGGAAGGTCCCAAAATGATCCCGAAATAGTCTCGAAAAAGTCTAGAAATTACCCTGACGGGTTCCCGGACGAATCCTGAAAGCCATCCTTAAATGATCCCGAAAAGGTCCCGAATTGACCCTGACGGGACCCCGAAAGGATCCCGAAAACTATCCAGAAATGATGTCGGAAAGGTCCTCAAATGATCTCCTAATAGTTCCGAAAAGACCCTGACGGGATACCGAACGGATCCCGACAACTACCTAGAAATGATGCCGAAAGGGCCCGCAAATGATCCCGTATTAGTCGAGAAAAATTCCCGAAATGACCCCGACGGGATGCCGGACGAATCCCAAAAACCATCCAGAAATGATGACGGAAGGGACCCCAAATGATCCCGAAAAAGTCCCGCAATTATTCGGACGGGATCCTGAACGGATACCGAAAACCATCCAGAAGTGATGCCGGAAAGGTCCTCAAATCACACCTAATAGTCCCAAAATGACCCTGACGGCATCCCGGACAGGTCCCGAAATCCATCCAGAAATGATCTTGGGAAGGTCCCAAAATTATCCCGAAATAGTTTCGGAAAAGTCCAGAAATTACCCTGACGGATTCCCGGACGAATCCTGAAAGCCATCCTTAAATGATCCCGAAAAAGTCCCGAAATGACCCTGACGGGATCCCGAAAGGATTCCGAAAACTATCCAGAAATGATGCCGGAAAGGTCCTCAAATGATCCCCTAATAGTCCCGAAATGACCGTGACGGGATCCCGAACGGATCCCGACAACTATCCAGAAATGATGCCGAAAGGGTCCGCAAATGATCCCGTATTAGTCGAGAAAAAGTCCCGAAAAGACCCCGACGGGATCCGGGACGAATCCCAAAAACTATCCAGAGACGATGCCGGTAGGTATCCCAAATGATCCCGAAATAGTCCCGAAATGACCTCGTCGGCATCCCGGACGGATCCCGAAGATTATTCAGAAATGATGCCGAAAAGATCCCCAAATGATCCCCTAATAGTCCCGAAATTACCCTCATGGGATCGCGGACGGATCCCGAAAACCATCCAGAAATGATGCCGAAAGGGTTCCCAAACGATCCCGTATTAGTCGCGAAAAAGTTCCGAAATGACCCCGACGGGATCGCAGACGGATCCCGAAAACCAACCAGAAATGATGCCGGAAGAGCCCACAAATGATCCCGAAAAAGTTCCCAAATGACCCCGACGAGATCCCGGACGGATCCCGAAAAACATCCAGAAATGATGCCGGAAGAGCCCCCAAATTGTCCCGAAAAAGTCCCCAAATGACCCCGACGAGATCTCGGACGGATCCCGAAAACCATCCAGAAATGATGCCGAAAGGGTTCCCAAATGATCAAGTATTAGTCGCGAAAAAGTCCCGAAATGACCCCGACGGGATCCCAGACGGATCCCGAAAACCATCCAGAAATGATGCCGGAAAAGCCCCCAAATGATCCCGAAAAAGTACTCAAATGACCCCGACGAGATCCCGGACGGATCCCGAAAACCATCCAGAAATGATGCCGAAAAGGTTCCCAAATGATCCCGTATTAGTCGCGAAAAAGTCCCGAAATGACCCCGACGGGATCCCAGACGGATCCCGAAAACCAACCAGAAATGATGCCGGAAGAGCCCCCAAATGATCCCGAAAAAGTCTCCAAATGACCCCGACGAGATCTCGGACGGATCCCGAAAACCATCCAGAAATGATGCCGAAAGGGTTCCCAAATGATCAAGTATTAGCCGCGAAAAAGTCCCGAAATGACCCCGACGGGGTCCCGGACGGATCCCGAAGACCATCCAGAAATGATGCCTAAAGGGACCCAAAATAACCACGAAAAAGTCCCGTAATGATCGCGGAAACCATCAAGAATTTATCTCTCGAAGGTACGCAAATGATCCCGAAAGTACCCCGACGGGATGCCGGACGGATCCCGAAAACCATCCAGAAATGATGCCGGAAGGGTCCCCAAATGATCGCGAAATAGTCCCGAAATTATTCCGGAATAGTCCCGAAAATGTCCCAAAATAACCCCGACGGGATCCCGGACGGATCGCGAAAACTATACAGAAATGATCCCGGAAGGGTCCCAAAATGATCCCGAAATAGTCCCGAAAAAGTCCCGAAATTACCCCGGCGGGATCCCGTACCGATCCCGAAAACCAACCAGAAATGAAACCTGAAGGGTCTCGATATGACCCTTACGGGATTACAAATAAGGTGAAGCTAATTATAAAACCATGTTAATAAGGCAGCAGGCGCATTGGAGCGAATGAAAAGTTACATTGAAACATACAGGTAAAGCTAATAAAAGCGTGCTAATAAAAACAATTGAAGGAGGGCAGATGGCGGGAGTAGAAGGAGAGGACCACTGATCGTTCCTCCAAAATTGTCTAGATCTCGATCTTTATGTGCCAGATACCAAAAACTATTGATTTAGGAGACAATTTATATTGATTTATAACAATTTATAGATTTTACACCAGAGGGGAGATAAAGGGGAGGGGGGGGGGGGGTGGCAGAGGGTGTCATTGCTTACTTTGTAAGCCCTCGACTTATTTGACCCCTTGAGTCTGTGATATTGGTGAAGGCCAGTATACGTAAAGTTATAATGTGTAAAAATTATTAAAAAGTAATTGCTCGAAGGGGTCGTGGGACCCACCCCTCTTTCCATGTTCGGAAAAAATTTCGCTAGTAGGCTATTGTCTGTGTCCCAAATTTCATCAAAATCCGTGTAGCCATTCTGGCGTGATTCAGTCGCAAAGACGAAAAAATATAATAATTAAATTATAACTGTTCCTAGGGGGCGGCGACCACGCCCCTTTTGAAAAATATATAGCTAGTAGATCCTTCTAGACTATTGGCTATATGTGTGCAAAATTTCTTCCAAATCGGTCCAGCCGTTCTTGCGTGATTGAGTCACAAAGACAAACGTCTGGACAAACATCCAAACATCCAAACATCCAAACATCTTAACATCCAAACTTTCCCATTTATAATATACTAGCCTTTACCCGCGGCCCCGTCCGCAAGGAAAATTTTAAATATATGGGCTATTCGCGTTATCCTGCTTATTATCTGTTTACAATTTTGTTTTCTGTCTAATGCATTTTATTTTTGTAATTGAGTAAAAAAAAGAACTAAATGAGCTGATAACCTGATAGGATCCCAAATGATCCCGAAATTATCCAGAAAAAGCTACGAAATGACCCCAACGCTATCGCGGACGGATCCCGAAAACCATCCAGAAATGCCCCGAAAGGGTCTCCAAAAGTTCCCCGAATAGTCCCAAAAAAACCCGAAATGAGAGCGACACGATTCTAGACGTATGTAGAGAACAACACAGAAATGATCCCTGAAGGTGTTCCAAAATGATCCCGAAAAGGTTCCGAAATGACCCTGACGGGCTCCCGGGCGGATCTCAAAAACCATCCAGAAAATATCCAGGAAGGGTCCCTAAATTATCCCGACTAACTCCAGAAAAAGTTCCGAAATGGCTCCGAGGGGATCCACGATGGATCGCGAAAACCATACAGAAATGGTTCCGGAAGGATTCCAAAATATTCCGAAAATAGTCCGGAATTGACCCAGATGGAATCCCGCACAGATCCAGAAATGATCCCGGAAGGGTGCAAAAACTATCCCGGAAAAGTAACAAAAAATCCCGAAATGGCTCCTACGGCATCCCGGACGGATCCAGAAATGATCTCGGAAGGGTCCCCAAATGATCCCAAAATGGTACCGAAATGACCCTGATGGATCCGGCAAACCATCAAGAAATTATGCCGAAAGGGTCCCAAAATGATCCCGAAATAATACAGAAAAAGTCACGAAACGACCCCTAGAGGATCCTCAAATGATCCCGTATTAGCCCGAAAAGGTCCCGAAATAACCCCGACGGGATCCCGGACAAATCCCGAAAACCATCCAGAAATGATGCCGGAAGGAATCCCAAATGATTCCGTAAAAGTCCCGCATTGATTCCGACGGGATCCCGAACGGATACCGAAAATCATCCAGAAGTGATGCCGGAAAGGTCCTCAAATGATCACCTAATAGTCCCGAAATGACCCTTAAGGGGTCCCCCCTAAATGACCCTGACGGGATCCAGGAAAGATCCCGAAATCCATCCAGAAATGATCTTGGGAGGGACCCCAAATGATCCCGAAAAAGTCCCGCAATGATTCCGAGGGGATCCTGATCGGATACCGAAAACCATCCAGAAGTGATGCCGGAAAGGTCCTCAAATGATCACCTAATACCAAAATGACCCTGACGGCATCCCGGACTGATCCCAAAATCCATCCAGAAATGATCTTGGGAAGGTCCCAAAATTATCCCGAAATAGTCTCGGAAAAGTTCAGAAATTACCCTGACGGGTTCCCGGACGAATCCTGAAAGCCATCTCTAAATGATCCCGAAAAAGTCCCGAAATGACCCTGACTGGACCCCGAAAGGATCCCGAAAACTATCCAGAAATGATGCCGGAAATGTCCTCAAATGATCACCTAATAGTTCCGAAAAGACCCTGACGGGATCCCGAACGGATCCCGACAACTATCTAGAAATGATGCCGAAAGGGCCCGCAAATGATCCCGTATTAGTCGAGAAAAAGTCCCGAAATGAACCCGACGGGATGCCGGACGAATCCCAAAAACCATCCAGAAATGATGCCGGAAGGGACACCAAATGATCCCGAAAAAGTCCCGCAATAATTCCGACGGGATCCTGAGCGGATACCGAAAACCATCCAGAAGTGATGCCGAAAAGGTCCTCAAATGATCACCTAATAGTCCCAAAATGACCCTGACGGCATCCCGGACAGATCCCGAAATCCATCCAGAAATGATCTTGGGAGGGTCCCAAAATTATCCCGAAATAGTCTGGGAAAAGTCCAGAAATTACCCTGACGGATCCCGGACGAATCCTGAAAACCAATCTTAAATGATGCCGAAAAAGTCCCGAAATGACCCTGATGGGACCCGGAAAGGATCCCGAAAACTAACCAGAAATGATGCCGGAAAGGTCCTCAAATGATCTCCCAATAGTTCCGAAAAGACCCTGACGGGATCCCGAACGGATCCCGACAACTATCCAGAAATGATACCGAAAGGGCCCGCAAATGATCCCGTATTAGTCGAGAAAAAGTCCCGAAATGACCCCGACGGGATGCCGGACGAATCCCAAAAACCATCCAGAAATGATGTCGGAAGGGACCCCAATGATCCCGAAAAAGTCCCGCAATTATTCCGACGGGAATCTGAACGGATACCGAAAACCATCCAGAAGTGATGACGGAACGGTCCTCAAATGCTCACCTAATAGTCTCAAAATGACCCTGAGGGCATCCCGGACAAATCCCGAAATCCATCCAGAAATGATCTTGGGAAGGTCCCAAAATGATGCCGAAATAGTCTCGGAAAAGTCCAGAAATTACCCTGACGCGTTCCCGAACGAATCCTGAAAGCCATCCTTAAATGATCCCGAAAAAGCCCCGAAATGACCCTGACGGGATCCCGAAAGGATTCCAAAAACTATCCAGAAATGATGCCGGAAAGGTCCTCAAATGATCCCCTAATAGTTCCGAAATGACCGTGACGAGATCCCGAACTGATCCCGACAACTATCCAGAAATTATGCCGAAAGGGTCCGCAAATGATCCCGTATTAGTCGAGAAAAAGTCCCGAAATGACCCCGACGGGATCCCGGACGAATCCCAAAAACCATCCAGAAATGATGCCGGTAGGTATCCCAAATGATCCCGAAATTATCCCGAAATGACCTCGTCGGCATCCCGGACGGATACCGAAAATTATCCAGAAATGATGCCGGAAAGGTCCACAAATGATCCCCTAATAGTCCCGAAATTACCCTGATGGGATCCCGGACGGATCCCGAAAACCATCCAGAAATGATGCCGGAAGAGCCCCCAAATGATCCCGAAAAAGTCCCCAAATGACCCCGACGATATCCCGGACGGATCCCGAAAACCATCCAGAAATGATGCCGGAAGAGCCCCAAATGATCCCGAAAAAGTCCCCAAATGACCCCGACATACTCCAGAAAAGGTTCCGAAATGGCTCCGAGGGAATCAACGACGGATCGCGAAAACCATACAGAAATGATTCCGGAAGGATCCCAAAATGATCCCGAAATAGTCCGGAAATGACTCAGATGGGATCCCGCACAGATCCAGAAATGATCCCGGAAGGGTCCAAAAACTATCCCGGAAAAGTAACAAAAAATCCCGAAATGGCTCCTACGGCATCCCGGACGGATCCAGAAATGATCTCGGAAGGGTCCCCAAATGATCCCAAAATGGTCCCAAAATGACCCTGACGGGATCCCGAAAACAATACAGGAATGATGCCGGAAAGGTCCTCAAATGATCCCCTAATACTCCCGAAATGACCGTGACGGGATCCCGACAACTATCCAGAAATGATGCCGAAAGGGTCCGCAAATGATCCCGTATTAGTCGAAAAAAAGTCCCGAAAGGACCACGACGGGATCCCGGACGAATCCCAAAAAGCATCCAGAAATGATGCCGGTAGGTATCCCAAATGATCCCGAAATAGTCCCGAAATGACCTCGTCGGCATCCCGGACGGATCCCGAAAATTATCCAGAAATGATGCCGGAAAGGTTCCCAAATGATCCCCTAATAGTCCCGAAATTACCCTAATGGGATCCCGGACGGATCCCGAAAATCATCCAGAAATGATGCCGAAAGGGTTCCCAAATGATCCCGTATTAGTCGCGAAAAAGTCCCGAAATGACCCCGACGGGATCCCGGACGGATCCCGAAAACCATCCAGAAACGATGCCGAAAGGGTTCCCAAATGATCCCGTATTAGTCGCGAAAAAGTCCAGAAATGACCCCGACGGGATCCCGGACGGATCCCGAAAACCATCCAGAAATGATGCCGGATGAGCCCCAAAAGGATTCCGAAAAAGTCCCCAAATGACCCCGACGATATCCCGGACGGATCCCGAAAACCATCCAGAAATGATGCCGGAAGAGCTCCCAAATGATCCCGAAAAAGTCCCCAAATGACCCCGACGATATCCCGGACGGATCCCGAAAACCATACAGAAATGATGCCGGAAGAGCCCCCAAATGATCCCGAAAAAGTCCCCATATGACCCCGACGAGATCCCGCACGGATCCCGAAAACCATCCAGAAATGATGCCGGAAGAGTCCCCAAATGATCGCGAAATAGTCCCGAAATGATTCCGGAATAGTCCCGAAAATGTTCCAAAATAACCCCGACGGAATCCCGGACGGATCCCGTAAACTATACAGAAATGATCCCGGAAGGGTCCCAAAATGATCCCGAAATAGTCCCGAAAAAGTCCCGAAATTACCCCGGCGTAATCCCGGACCGATCCCGAAAACCATCCAGAAATGATCCCGGAAGGGTCTCGATATGACCCTTACGGGATTACAAAAAAGGTGAAGCTAATTATAAAACCATGTTAATAAGGCAGCAGGCGCAATGGAGCGAATAAAAAGTTAGATAGAAACATACAGGTAAAGCTAATAAAAGCGTGCTAATAAAAACAATTGATGGAGGGCGGATGGCGGGAGTAGAGGAGAGGACCACTGATCGTTCCTCCAAAATTGTCTAGATCTCGTTCTGTATGTACCAGATACCAAAAACTATTGATTTAGAAGCCCTCGACTTATTCGACCCCTTGAGTCTGTGATATTGGTGAAGGCCAGTATACGTAAAGTTATAATGTGTAAAAATTATTGAAAAATTATTTCTCGAAGGGGTCGTGGGACCCCCGGGGTGTTCGAAAAAAATTTCGCTAGTAGACCACTGTCTGTGTCCCAAATTTCATCAAAATCCGTGTAGCCATTCTGGCGTAATTCAGTCGCAAAGACGAAAAAATATAATAATTAAATTATAACTGTTCCTAGGGGGCGGGGACCACGCCCCTTTTGAAAAATATATAGCCAGTAGATCCTTCTAGACTATTGGCTATATGTGTGCAAAATTTCATCCAAATCGGTCCAGCCGTTCTTTCGTTATTGAGTCACAAAGACAAACGTCTGGACAAACATCCAAACATCCAAACATCCAAACATCTTCACATCCAAACTTTCCCATTTATAATATATATTAGATATTAGATTAGATGTAATACCACGAACAGTATTCCTGCCAAGATTCCAAGGGCTATTGATTTCGCCCTGCAGAACTTTATCATTTTCTTGTACTTAATATGGTAGGTGTCACACCCATTTTACAAAGTTTTTTCTGAAGTTATATCTTGCGTCAATAAACCAATCCAATTACCATGTTTAATCTCTTTTTTCATAGTTGGTATTATGGCATTTTTTCATTTTCCGTAATTTTCGATATCGAAAAATTGGGCGTGGTCATAGTCGGATTTCGGCCATTTTTTACACCAATACAAAGTGAGTTCAGATAAGTACGTGAACTGAGTTCTGTAAAGATATCTCGATTTTGGCTCAAGTTATCGTGTTAACGGCCGAGCGGAAGGACAGACGGTTGACTGTGTATAAAAACTGGGCATGGCTTCAACCGATTTCGCCCATTTTCACGGAAAACAGTTATCGTCATAGAATCTATGCCCATACCAAATTTCACAAGGATTGGATAAATTTTTGTTCGACTTATGGCATTAAAAGTATTCTAGACGAATTAAATGAAAACGGGCGGAGCCACGCCCATTTTGAAATTTTCTTTTATTTTTGTATTTTGTTGCACCATATCATTGCTGGAGTTGAATGTTGACATAATTTTCTTATATACTGTAAAGATATAAAATTTTTTGTTAAAATTTGAATTAAAAAAAAAAATTTTTTTTAAGTGGACGTGTTCGTCATCCGATTTTGCTAATTTTTATTTAGCATACATATAGTAATAGGAGTAACGTGCCTGCCAAATTTCATCATGATATCTTCAACGACTGCAAAATTACAGCTTGCAAAGCTTTTAAATTACCTTCCTTTAAAAGTGGGCGGTGCCACGCCCATTGTCCAAAATTTTATTAATTTTCTATTTCATAAGGTCAACGCACCTAACAAGTTTCATCGCTTTAGCTGTCTTTGGTAATGAATTATCGCACTTTTTAGGTTTTTCGAAATTTTCGATATCGAAAAAGTGGGCGTGGTTGTAGTCCGATTTCGTTCATTTTAAATAGCGATCTGAGATGAGCGCCCAGGAACCTATATACCAAATTTCATCAAGATACCTCAAAATTTACTCAAGTTATCGTGTTTACGGACGGACGGACGGACGGACGGGCATGGCTAAATGAATTTCTTTTTTCGCCCAGACAATTTTGATATATAGAAGTCTATATCTATCTAGATTAGTTTATGCCGTTAAGGATTACCGTTATGCGAACAAAGTTAATATACGCTGTGAGCTCTGCTCAGCTGAGTATACAAAAACGAAAAAAGCTATTAATCTGTAAATCTTCAGCGCGGACTGTCGTCGTTCTCCGTGACGCTTTCAATTTCAAGCAAACGAATTGTCAACAAAATACTTTGCATGAAACATTTGAAAATTTCGCACATATTTAATGTCACATAGACACACATACACACACACACATGCCCACGGCTATTATCGATGTTTTCAGGTAATGATGCAGGTGCAGGTGCATTTAGCGACAACATAAATCCCACGTCAAAAGTTTGTCTTCTTAAATAGGGGGATGGCCGATAATAAATTGCTACTCTCAAAAATCTTTCGTTTGATATATTGCATTTTTTTTCCTTAGCAAATTGGCTCAGATTTGTAGAGAGTTTGGTCATTAAGATTTGGGAAATATATGTTGGGTCATTAAAAGAACACGCTCGTGTGTTAATATGAAATTTTAACATAAACATTAATTTAATTATTGGTCTAGATTTTTGTTGCTCTGGATTTGTGTTAACTTCAAAGAGTTTTGGTTAAGCAGTGAACATAAAAGAGAGAAGATCTAAACAGGAAATTTTTGGACAAAAATACCAAGTGACACAATAAAAAGGCGCTTTTAGTTTGACCAGAGCGTTAGAAACACTGCCGACCAGCAATGAGAAAAGACAAATATTTAGCTAATAGTGAAATTGAAAAAAAAAACTGAATTTGAAAATTTTATTGTTGTTAATATGACCACATTCAACCTTCAAGGTCATCCCGCTACCCACCTTCTATTTCCATGAGGAACTTGGAGTCGCCAGAGTCTCGCCTGCTAAAGAAACTGAATTCGCCACATGTATGTGAGGGAGACAAAACTGGCATGGGCGTGAAAGGGTTGCGCTACCCAACTTCTCTAATCAACAGACATAACTGCCGCGGGTATATTCTTAGCCCTTTAACCCGCTAGGGGTTTGAAAATTAAGTCTAATAGGATAACTGTCTACACTTATGTATATAAATGAATTCGAATTGCATACAGCATCGAACACGAAAATAACAATAAGAGTATTACAAAGTGGCAGGTGGGACATTTATGCTCGACTTTGACTCAAACTTGAAGTAATTTTTCTTTAACCAGTACTTATAGAAGTTTTGAAATTGTATCACTTAAATTTTTACACTAAAGTTCACTTGCAGAACGGCAAGTTTTATTATCAACTCAGCGTTAGCCTGACTTCACTTTCCAATTTCAAACAAATTATACAAATATTTTCAAAAGTGGCTGTATCATGTATTTAAATGAGAAACTAACATCTAATTATACCTTTCATGAACATGAAATGGTGTATTAACTTTGGTCCGATCTTTGTAACGTTGAGAAATATAGAAAATAGACTCACCATTAAGTATACCGAATTGATCAGGGCGACGAACTGAGTTGATATAGCCATGTCCGTCTGTCCGTCTGTCAGTTTGAACGCAAACTAGTCCCTCAAATTTTGAGATATCTCAATGAAATTTGGCACAAGGATGTATTTTTGTATTATATTAGACATTTGTCGGATCCGGTAGTGTCGGACCACTATAACATATATCTCCCATACAACCCATCGTTCAGATAAGACGATTTTGGTCATTCCTGCCGCAATTTAGAAAGTATAAACGTGAAACTCGGTGATATATATTCTAATATACCATAGAAGATATCCTGAAAAGATCACTTTGATCGGAGCTATATATAGTTATATCCCATGCAACCGATCATTCAGATAGAAAGATTTTTGGCCATTTCTCCCTTAATTTTGAAAGTATAAACGTGAAACTCAGTGATATATATTTTAATATATCATAGATTTCCTCAAAAAATGACTTTGATCGGAGCTATATATAGTATATATCCCATACAACCGCTCGTTCAGATAGAAAGATTTTTGGCAATTTCTCCCTTAATTTCCAATATAAAAACGTTAAATTTGGTGATATTTATTCTAATATATCATAGAAGATTTCCTGGAAAAATCACTTTGATCGGAGCTATATGTATATAGTATATACCTATCCCATACAACCGATCTCTCAGATAGAAAGATTTTTGGCCATTTCTCCCTTAGTTTCTAATATAAAAACCTTAAACTTGGTGATATTTATTCTAATATATCATAGAAGATTTCCTGTAAAAATCATTTCGATCGGAGCTATGTATATATAATATATATCCCATACAACCGATCGTTCAGATAATGGGGATTTTTGCCATTTTTTTATATTTATCTTAAACTCGTTTAGGTATCTATGTACATCTGTTCACTGTATATTTCTTATCTTATACAGCGCATTATTTGGAGATTACGAATGAGATAAGATTATTGTTCAGCCCCATTCATGAAAGGTATGAAGTCTTCTGCACAGCCGAAGACAGTCCCGTCCTTACTTGTTTTACCTTAACGTGGCTTGTATATTTCACAAAGAAAAAAATTAGCTAATTTTTGTTCGTGACGGGGGGACAGGTTGTATTGAAAGCACATCGACTGCTGAATGGCATATCACCCTATCTCGGCTACCGTAACGAAAACGTCCTATTTCACAAAGCTTATGAATAACGCCCTATCTAAGAATGCGGCTGAAGAACGACTCTATTTCAGAATTAGTGTCAAAAACACCCTATTGGAGCTCAAATTCAATACGTTTTGACATTAGAGGGGACGTTTTTGATACACATTCTGAAATAGGGCCGTTGTTCAAACGTTTTCCGAGGCAGGGCGTTTTCGAAATGGCAGTCGTAGTTTTTTGTGCCAATGGCAGCTTTTACCAAATTTCGTCAATAAAATTATTTGTTTTTAATATTTTAAGGAAAAAAAGGTCCATGAATTTTGTAACTGAAACTAAACCAATCTCAAAAAGGTGTTCGCAAAAAATTCGAAAATTCCAGCAAATGTTATGAAAATTTCGAACTAATTTCGTATAATTTTATATTTTATATGAAAGAATATCTGAAACAGCCCTCGGCAAAAAAATTTTACAAATCAATGCGAATTTTGGGAAATTTATAACTTGCACATTGACAGACTAAAATTGATTGTAATACAAAACTGCATACAACAAAGAAAACGGAAACTCTAATTAAAAAGTCCGAATTTTTCGCCTTTTTCCTCGAATTTTGGAATTTTTTGGAAAACTTTTTCGAGAGGGGTTTGCATAGTTTCAGTTAAAAAATTCAAAGAAGTTTTTTCTAAAATTATCGAAAATGAAAAAGAATTTTGTTTGGATGTGTTTCTTAATTTCACTTCTTCATCAGCTAGCTTTTCGTGTGCTGGATTGTAAACTCGAAATCACCTGCATTGATACTGGTGTTACGGAAGATACCTCTACCCACTCAGTCATTTGAATTCCCCGCTGCACGCTTCGTAATTTGTCTCTAAGCATTGTACTTTCCTTTTGTTGTCATTCATTGTCTACACAATTTTCATATATATATACTATATGTTTTTAATTTAAAATTGTGAAGAATATTTTTAGGCTCGTTCAACAGAACTTGTTCAGTGACATTTCTTTAATGTCAATAACAAAACGAAAAGTTGTGGATAACAATATGAGTCTGTCTCGCTAATCTAAAAAGAATTTAATTGACGAAATTTGGTTAAAAATTGTCACTGCTATTTTCGTGTTCGCTGCTGTACATATGCCACCAAAGCAATTTTAGTTTGTTATAATGTGTTCGTATTTGTTTTTGTAATATATATTATAATTATTTCTTATATTTTTATCGAATGGTTTTTCATAACGACTTTTATACTATGTTCAAACAGAAAAATAAATTGAGGCTATTTTGATTTAAATTGAGTGGTGTTCATACAACTCTATTTAGCTTACACAATAGCAATTTGATAGCTGGTTGGCTCATCTCTACAGTAACAACATATCTTTGTTGAGACTGTCAAAATGTGCGTGTTGGTATTAGGTGAATGGAATGGAATGAAAACATAAAACTTTGAAACTTTTGTGTGTTGTAAGAAAATGTGTTCAATGTTTTGGTTTCATTTTGATTTTGCCATCTTCTTTTGACGATCCCTACTCCAGTGAAATGAAAGACATAAAATCAGCTGATGAAATGAGCCAACTATATAGTTCAGCCATGCGTAACTGACGTTTAAGTATACTCAATAAACACACTTTACAATGTTGCATTTGCAGTTTGAAACAATTTATTACGCAATTTGTTTTAAATTGGCAATTTATTATTACAATTTATTATATGACAAATAGCGTAATAAATTGCCTAAACAGTATAAATTCACAATTTGGTGTGTGTTTGAACCTAGTATTAGCCGTTCTATTGATCAACATTTTCAATTTCAAATACGCTCTAATGTACGTATGTAGGTACTTTAAGGTTTATATGCTAACTAAACTATTCACAAAATATTTCAAATACATTCGCAATTTTTAATTTGCAATTTTCAATTCACATACAAAAACATTAAAAGTTTCGTCTATATATGAGTACTTGTAAGGTTATAACACAAGTGAACATGAAAATGAAATTGATTGAAATGTTCTGTACGCGCGCGTAAAATGTTTATATATATACGTTTTTGTATTTATAATGTTCGTTATAAAATATATTTAAGGCTTTATTCTCACTAACAGGGATCGTCACGGTTATGACTTTTTTCTTTTTTTTTACTTCTCCGGCGAAGGACGAAAAATTTAAATTTTGAAATTTCAAATCTAGTAAAATGATTCAGGCTTCGATTCGAGCTCAAGGACAGAACAATAATTTTACTATTCCAAAAACAAAATACAATTTTTCAAATTTAGAAAAATTAAAAAATAACAATAATTATCATTAGAAAAAAATTATTGTTCTGGCCTTGAGCTCGAATCGAACCCTGAATCATTTATCAATAGGCCGATAAAAACAAAATCAATCTAGGAAAATTTTAAAAAGTTGACGCTTATTTTCTATTCATTTAAAAATTAAATGATAGCTATAAAAAAATACATTTATATATTTACATATTTGAAAGAAAGTCTGAAAATACCTTCGGAAAAAAAAAACTTTCAACAATCCATGCGAAATTTGATTTTTGTTGCGACTAAAATTGATTGATAGGTACTGCATACTCAAACAAATTTAGACAAATCTTTATAAAAAATTCAAAAATGTTTTCGAGTTAGAAAATTCATATACATGTACCTTTTAAGGCTAAAATTGATTGGGCTCCAATACTGCATATTCAATCAAATTCAGAAAAAATAAAAAGTTCGAAATTCTTCGAAAATATTTTCGAGTTAGAAAACTCATGCACTTGCACTTTGTTAGACTAAAATTGATTGGACTACACTACTGCATACTCAAACAAATTCAGAAAGCTCAAAATGAAAAGTTCGGAATTTTCGAAAATATTTTCGAGTTAGGAAATTCATTTACTTGTACTTTGTTAGACTAAACTTTATTGAGCTTCAGTACTGCATACTCAAACAAACTCAGAAAACTCTAATAATAAGTTCTAAAATTTTTCGAAAATGTTTTCGAATTAGAAAATTCATGCACTTGTACTTTGTTAGACTAAAATTGATAGAGCTAAAATACTGCATAGTCAAACAAATTCAGAAAACTCTAGAAATGAAATTTTCGAAATGTTTTCGAGTGAGAAAATACATGTACCTGCACTTTGTTAAGCTAAAACTGATTGGGCCACAATACTTACTGTAAGACTAAAATTTATAGGGCTACAACACTGAAAACTCCAGATAAAGAGTTCCAAATATTCGAGATTTTCGAACATATTTTCGAGTTAGAAAATTATGTACTTGTACTTTGTTAGACTAAAATTGATTGGGCTAAAATACTTCATACTCAAAAAAATTCAGGAAACTCATAAATATGGAAATCGAAATTTATTCGAAAACGCTTTGTGGTGGAAGTTTTTTTAAATTATCGAAAATAGGAAAAAGCAAAAATTTAATTAACGAAATGAGATAATTGTTCCCACTGCTATTGGCGTGTTCGCTGCTGTATGCTACTATTTTCGATCCCTGCTCTCTACTTCTTTTGAATTTGCATTTGATTTATTTGTTCGGCACTTGAAATGAATATTGCAACAAGCAAATAAAAATAAATTTTATAAATAACGCAAATGCATTGAAGTATGTTGTGGGAAATTTTTTTACATATGACCATAATACAAGCTGGTAAAAGATCAAAGGAAAACAAGAGAACATTATATTTGCGAATAATATACATATAAGTATAAATTCAGCAAACACATATTGGTATGTTGATCTGAAAACTTTTCGTGGCATGTAGTTTGACAAAAAAAGTTTTATGAACAAAATTGATGTGAGTCATTTTGATATAATTGCGAAATATAATATGAAGATGTGATATAATAAATATATCTTTTTTTCGCTCAGTACGCGGATTTGCTCATTGTGAATTCCCAGAATTGAAGAATTTTTTTTTTCTTCCACTTGTCGAAACATTTTCGGAAGCGTGCGTTGTCTTGAGCGGCATGGTTAAAGAAAAATTGTAAACAAATGTTTGTTTTTTTGCACGAAGTGTTTGCCCGGAAGCTACCGCTTTTCCTTCCTTAAGCGTTACCTCAGTATGCGGATTTACTCATTGTTAATTCCTGGAATTGAAGACTATTTACATTTATCCACATGTCAAAACAATTTCGCTTTGAAGCTTTGAGCAGCATTATAGAAGATGAATAATGAAACAAGTAAGGACGGGACTGTCTCCGGCTGTGCCGAAGACTTAATACCTTTCATGAATGGGGCTGAACAATAATCTATCCCGTTCGTAATCTCCAAATAATGGGATGTATAAGATAAAAAATATATAGTGTACAGATGTACATACCTAAACTAAGGGAGAAATGGCCAAAAATCTTTCTATCTGAACCATCGGTTGTATGGGATAGGTATATACTATATACATATAGCTCCGATCAAAGTGATTTTTTCAGGACATCTTTTATGATATATTAGAATAAATATCACCAAGTTTAACGTTTTTATATTGTAAATTAAGGGAGAAATGGCTAGAAATCTTTCTATCTGAACGATCGGTTGTATGGGATATATAATATATATAGCTCCGATAGAAATGATTTTTTCATAAAATCGTCTATGATATATTAGAATAAATATCACCAAGTTTAACGATTTTATATTGGAAATTTAGGGAGAAATTGCCAAAAATCTTTCTATCTGAACAATCGTTTGTATGGAATATATACTATATAGCTCCGATCAAAGTGATTTTTTCAGGATATCTTCTATGATATATTAGAATATATATCACCGAGTTTCACGTTTATACTTTCTAAATTGCGACAGGAATGACAAAATCGTCTTATTTGAACGATCGGTTGTATGGGAGATATATGTTATAGTGGTCCGAAACTACCGAATCCGACAAATGTCTAATATAATACAAAAATACATTCTTGTGCCAAATTTCATTGAGATATCTTAAAATTTGAGGGACTAGTTTGCGTTCAAACAGACAGACGGACGGATGGATAGACGGACATGGCTATATCAACTCAGTTCGTCGCCCTGATCAATTGGGTATACTTAGTGGTGAGTCTATCTTCTATATTTCTCAACGTTACAAACATCGGACCAAAGTTAATATACCATTTCATGTTCATGAAATGTATAAAAAGATTTTTTGCAAGCAGTGTTTGCCCGAAAGTACCCGTTGCTCGTTCATTTGTTGAGTCGAAAATTCTAGAAATGAAAATGGAAATTTAGAAGCTTTTAATTAAAATTTTCTTGAGTATGTTGCCGAATCAATTTTAGCGTAACAAGGCACAAGCCTAAAGACTCAAAATTGATTTTCGGAAACTTTTTGCGAAGATTTTATTTTGAAATCAAGACCTCATGGTTTCATTTTTGTCAAAAATCAAGTAGAGCTTCAAACTAAAAAAAAAATGTGAAAACTCCAAAGGGAAGAAGTTTTCAAGCAGATTTTTAAACACTTCTACAATTTTTAAATTTTTTCGAAACTGTTTTTGAGATGAGTTGGCATGGTTTTAGTAACAGAATGCTTTAAAGTTTTTTTCGAAAATAAACAAAATGGAATAATAAATAATAAACTTTGTTAATAATTTTTGCTGCTATTTTCGTCAGTTAATTTTTTTTTTTTTTTTTTATTTCCAATATTTAAAGAAGGAACTTCTTTTTATAACTGAAACTACACAAACCAATTTCAAAAATTTGAATATTTGAAAAATTTGCAAAATTCCAAAAAAAATTTAGTTGTCCAGTTTACACAATATAACTGTAACCGTCATACCACCTAAACTTTGAGGTTTTTCGACTCACATTTTAAAACGAGCACAACCATTGCTTTACTGTGGCTGGTCGTGAAGATAAGGAATCGTCGAAAAAGTTTGCCTTCATTATTATTTTAACGAGTTATGTAAATGTGTTGCTCATACGTCACGATGAACGTTTAACAAAATTTAGAAGCAGAAAAACCTGCACCCCTTGTGTTAGCTCCATATTTAAAGTCCATCCTCTGTTAGGCTTTACTTAATGCAAGTAGATATAAGAGTATGCACAATTAATAAACTTGAAGTTAGCGTAGCAACTTTGGCGAACCAACAATTTAATATGTCAATAATTTGTTGCGCTTTTCTAAGTAAATACATTCTTGAAAAGCAAGAACACCAGTTTTTACTAGGGTACTTCGCTAACTTCTCGCCTACTTAGCGAAGCACTAAAAAAAATGACATATTTTTTCGATGTAACCAGCGACTGGTGCGGGACAAAATAACAGCTAAGACACATTTCAGTCAGAGAAGTGCCAGCAAGTTTTCACGAGGGTGCCTCGCTAAAATCAAGACTTAAAAAAGTGTAACACAATTTGTCTTTTCGCAGCTAACTAGCGGCTAATACGCAAAAAAATACCAGCTAAATCGCATTTCGATCAGCTGTTACCAGGTTGTTTCGCTAAGTTCACGTTAACTTAGCGAAGCACCCTAAAAGAAGCTCTTAGAATAACGCGGCAAATTTTTTCTATTTGCAACGAATTAGCGGATAATTAGCGGCAAAAAACCATCCTATTAATTTTTTGATCCGTCGTAGGTGCCTCGCTATCTTCACGTTCATTCATAACTAGGGGTAAATTTTCTTGAAAAAATACTCACACTCCTAAACTGTTAAGTATCGTAAAGTACCATTATATTATTAAGTAACATACCTTCTTGTCTGACAGTTCATTCAACTATCTTTCCACCTGCCTAACCAATTTGTGCGCGCCCGCTTTTTGCTCATACTTCTCTTATGCCCTGCACTTCTTACTCTTTTTTACACACACCATTACCCATGCTTCTTAGCGTCGTCTACCATTAAATGGCGCAGGTGGTGGCAAGCTGTTTTTTTTATTTGTTGTTTGCCGACCAACCATAACTGCCAAATTGATTTATGTCGCATACGATACTCTTACGTACTTAGACTCGTACACTCAGCAGCCAGCATCCATGGAAATATGCCGCAGTATGCAATTTTCACCATTCGCGCTCTACAATACACCCGTAATACAAATGTATGAGTACTTTTGCTACATTATTTCTTTTTACATTTGCTTGCGGTATATTGAATTGAAATATAGACATGGATTTCCAATAAATGCGTATCTGACAAATATGCTGGCGAAATATATACTCCTCGTGCCAGTCTCAGATATTGTGAATATGAAAGAAAAATATTGCGCTTGCTAATAGTGAAATATTGAGGAAACAGAAAATGGGGTTCCAAAGACAGAATATGTAGAGATCAAAATAGCAAGTACTTTAAAAAATTTTTAATGCATAGAGGTAATAAAGTATTGTTGAAAAGTTTATTGGAATATTATGTTTCATAAAATTGTATGTGTGGTTTTACGATCGGAACAAATTTCAGACTTATTTCTTAGGAGTGTGATGGATCTGGCCCTTTAGGGAAAAGGGAGTTTTGTTTATTATAATTTTGAGTCTAAATAGTTTAGCTGAAAGGTTTTTGTTAAGTATAAGAAAGAGAGATGAAAAAGGCAGAAAAGTAAGGGTAAGAAAAGGGAGGAGGAGGAAGAAAGGAAGGCAAGTAACATAAAGAAGAGAAATTGAGATGCGAGCTAGCACGAAATATGGAAAGGAATAGACGATGAACGTGAAAGAGACGGGAGGTTAAAGGGACAGAGATGGAGCTCGTTAAAGTGAGAATGTGAAGAAAAAGGATTGGAAAGGTGAGAAGTGAAATTTGCATCCCATCCCGATACTTAGGCCAGCAATAGGCCCATTACTGTAGCAGCTATCGAGGATCGAATCACTTTATGGAGTCAAACAATTTAACTATAGCTCTTTTATAAAGCTTGAAAATATCTGCAAGAACTTTAAAAAACAGTTGGCCAAGAACAGCCAATATTCTTTTTTAAAGCAGGGCAGTGGCACAAAAGATGCAATCGCGACAGTATTCGTAAGATTTCATGCCCATCCTAGCTCATCAGCTCTATAGTTGTCCTAGTATCAATATAAAGCTGATAATGAACTGCTGGGCCAGCGCATTCAGAGATACACTTTATATGGTCGACACCTGAGTCCTATGCGTTTAGCGCTGCCTGGCTCTCCTAGAAAATGATCACCCTTTTCTCGTCTTTAGGCACAGGCGCCAAAAATACCTACAGCATCGCGTATTGCTAACATTTCCATTCGATAAACACTACCGAAAATGCGAAAGGGAGTCACTAGTCCCGGGTTCTGTGAAAAGAGACCAACCCAAGCACTTCCCGTTTATTATGATGGCATTCTGAACAGCATGTTGCCTATTTGCCCATTATTGGGTTGTATAATTCCTAGTGAAAATGTTGCTGCCAATAATCAGTTAGTACTGGTATTTAAACCAGGGGTTTGGTGCTTGACCACTTCGTCCATTCTTCCAACTATCAGTTTCTCTGCAGTATAGTGTTGAGTGCTTCCGTCGGAGTGGATACAAGAACGTCGCTAATGCTGAGCTCCGAACTCCTCTGGACTTTTTGTAAGCTGTATAGATCCAATATACTACTTTGGGAGAAAAACCCCACGATGCACCAATTGCTCTTTAACACGAAAACAGCGCAGTTATTGCTTTCACTACCAGATCTACTATATTGTAGCTCCAGAATAGTTGACTATAAGCGTAAGCTTGGAGTCTCATGGATTGCGCAAAGCACACCCGGCTTCCAATTCGTATGCGTGCGCTCTCTATCAACCATACTTTTTATCAACTTTTCACCTGCTTGTTTCAATAGCTCGTTGGGTAGCCCCATTTTTTAGGCACTTTTTAATTTTACAGCCGGGGTATAGTTATTCTGACGTCGACTTAATCGAGCGATAGCACAGATTTTCCTCCATCAGGTTTAGTGCTCTTCATCTCAATGAACAGGATTGTATGCTCTCTTTTGAGATATTTTGAAAATGAAAAAGGTATGAAAATATTTTAAGAAAACTCAAGATAATGCAAAAGGAAATATAAATGTGAGAGAAAAATTACCAAAATAGGAGATAGGAGAATAGATGATGAGATAGACAAAGGAAAACTTTAAAAACAAAGAAGAAAACTGGCGGCTAAGACGTAAGTGAAATCGAGAGGATATAAAGCAGTTAGGGATCAAGTGAAAGAGAATAAAAAGAGAGAAGAGAATAGAGACACATATTCTCCAGGGATAAGCAGGACCCTGTGAAAAGGTTAATATCAAGTCAGAGAGAGATAGCAGTACAGAGAAACATAGACAGAGCAGGGATAGGCAGGAAAACGAATTATTTCTGGGACGAAGATAGTGCTCTAGAGAGAATAACTCTCCACGTATAAAAATTTAAATGTAAGTACAGCTGCGTTCACGAAAATAGGAGTGCATATTTTTAACAAATTCTATCACTGATTTTCTTCTTGTGTTTATTTTAGTCAATTTGTGAAAAGACTTCAATGAATTGTATGCAAACCAATCTCGAAACAAAGTTTTATAATCCACGAAGTGCTCTTTATAATCGCTTAAAACTTGCATTGATTTTTCACAGCTTATTTCCGAATCTGGAAGATCCGATATGCTTCCATTTAAAAAAAATAATGAAAGAAAAGCTACAACACTTTTCGAAAAATTCTTTCAAAAATCAAAGCGAGTTTTAAGAGACTTATCGAATACACTTTTTTACTCTAAAACTTATTGGTCTACAAAACTGCATACTCAATAAAATTTAGAAAAGTAAAAAGTTCAAGATTTTCGAATTTTTTGAAAACATTCAGAAATTGGCGTGTTCAATTTTAGTTACAGAATTCATTGAAGTTTGTCTACAATTAACAGAAAACAAAAAGTTTACAATTTCTTTAATAAACTTTAATGCTATTTTTATGTTCGCAACTGTATCTCAAAATGTAATGTAGGTTTGCGAGGCTGATAGAGACATGCCACGAGCGTATTCGTTTACAAGAGTGGTCACTAAAATTCAAAGTGTGCCTGTGTTGGTAAGATTAAAATCATCGTACTGGTAGTAGTTTAGTCGTTGATTAACTAGCAACGAGGCAAGACGTATGCACGCAAGTTTGTTAACACTAAAAAAATAGTTGGTAAATATGCTATTAAAAATATTATTTCATTGCTTGAGTCATAACAAAAAATTTAAAAATTACAAAATATATTGCTCATATTAAACAATACTGCGCACGAGCGTTGGTTCAATATTGCTACTTTGCTTGGGAATACTACATGAAAGAGAATAACGATATGTACATATGAAGTGAGAGTTAATAACTATTTCACTAGATTGACGACCTCTGGATCGTTCCAAATGGCTATGGAATGGTTAATAGCATACATTTGAAGAGTTGACACTAGAGGGCGCAGTGTTCACATTTCTTCCAGTAGAGGGTAGAAACTTTATGAATAGACGGATAGGAATGGGATAAGAAGGTGGAGAGTAGGATGGGGAATGGGAACGCTACAAAATAGCGGAGTGCGAGGGAGGGGATTGTGCAAATGAGAGGCGTAGAGTGTAGACTTAGGTAAATTGATAATACTTGAAAGCCAAAGTTCGAACGACACCAAATTAAGCGAAAAAATAAAAATAAATGAACAAACATCTTCGAATTTTTCCCCCGTTTTTTTGCATTTTTTTTTCGCCTTTTTCCGCGGACGAATAGCCACATCCAAATAAAAAATTTCAAAATGATTCAAAAATATTTTTTTTAATATTTCGTTTGGCAGTTGCCCTAAATATGGAAAAATTTAAAATTTTGTTAATTGAAAATTTCCATAAAGTATTCAGACTCTTGCCGACTCCGTTAATGTGATTTGTTTTTGTTATTTTTGTCAAATTTCTGCTGTAGAAATATACAAAATTTGACAAGTTTATTTTGCTGCTGACGCTCTTGCGCCACTGTCAAAATATCTCGAAGCCAAAAGCAAAAAAGTGTAAAAATTGTGAATTTCCATACAATTATTTTTTCATGTGCCATTTACTGAAAAAAATACATACATGAGTTCAATGATGCTTGTTTTAACTTTGCGGGTAATTTCGCGAAAAGAAGGAAGGAAATATGGAAAGACGGAAATAATAATAAATATGTTGCATTAAAAATACTCAATGCAAAATGAATAGAAAAAAAACAATTTTTTTTTTGTAAATCCAAATCTATTTAAATTTATAGCAAATTTCACTCCAAATATTAATTGTACTGACCTTTTTGGTGCATAGACATGTTTGTGCTTCTCATTTCGCTTCCACCTCAAATCAAATCGCAATGCTAGTGGAGCAATTTTTTGGGCGCCAAAAACAACAAATAGTCATAAATAAATAGTAAATGAAATTTTAAAGCAAAATTAAAAAAAGTGAACAAAAATAAAAACTATAATTGAAATGTTTAAAAATGTTACAACATACCAATTTGTCAGCGCGCACAGTGGTGCATTAGCACTAATGGAGCCATCAAAAAATATGGCAGCGCTTGCTGATTGGAACAACGCTAATTCCAGCTGTGTATAGAGCAACAAATAATTGTTTAATTTTTTATAACGAAATTTAGTGTGCGTCATACTCACAGCTGCAGCTAAAGCAAATAAATTGAAATATCAAACAAACAAAAAATGAGCGTTAAAACAACTAAAAGCACAATCTGAACAGCACTCAAAATTTCAACAATAATCCTTTTTTATACGCTTTTATTTAGTTTCACTTTTGTTGTCTGTAATGGAATCTTGCAAGTTAAATTTGATACACTTCCCGGTGTCCGATTGAGCTGAAATTTTGCACACATGTATAACTCCTATGACAATGCAATATTACTTTGTTAGAATTCGATAAATTAATCGATAACACAGTTATCGGTAAAGATTTGTATTTACTTTGGCATAACAGCCTAAGTCCCATACAAACCCGCCGGTACCTATCCGTGGATTGTGATATTTGGACGTGGTGAATCACTCGTGGGCGTGGTGAGTCTCAACGCTTGCGAAAAGCGGAGACACAACCCTCTGTTGTATTTCTGTGTATAACCAACATAGCTGAATTTTAAAGGCTGTTTAACTCTGTAATCTTTTCTGTAATTTATTTTGCTTTTGGAAGAATTACCTATTTGAAAAAAGCTGGCTGAAAAATATTAGCATAACAGCTTAAGCTAAATCAAGAATGGTAAATCTTGGAAAATTTGAGCAGATGTGGCAATTTCGCGCGTCCGTTGAACGAAATATTGACAATCTGCTGATCATCGCTAGGAAATTAGCGACATTCCATCAACTAAGCAGCACTTTAGCAATACTACTGTTATTATTTGGCCGCTCAAACACACACATATTAATTGTGCATTAAATCTAAAATATACAAATACACCATAATAATTTACACGGCCAAAGCCATAATAATTTACCCTACTAAAAATTAAAAAAAAAAAATTCATATTTAAATTAAATTTAAGAAAAAGGCTTTTCTAAGAACAAGCTTCTATTACTTGTTAATAAAACGAACTAAAAAGTAAAAAATAAAATAAAAGAAAAAAAACTTTTTTAAAAATAAGCTTTTATTATTTTGGCTAATAAAATTAACTAAAAAGTAAACAATAAATTGACTCTAAAGAAATATAACACTTTATAAGTTCATTGTAAGCTTAAACGATAATTAGGCTTTATCGTCTGCGACACAAAAATTCTATATTGTACATAATTATATATTTTTAACATTAAAACTTTACACCTAAATTATTAAACCTTACAGTTTATATCACAGTCCTAATTGTTCTAATAAAAGCGTGTTACAAGAAAATGAGATCCTAAATGTTCTTAATTATACCATCAAAATTTAACACGTTTTTTATTAGAACAATTTGGACTGTGATATAAACTGTAAGATTTAATAATTTAGGTGTAAAGTTTCAATGTTAAAAATATATAATTATGTACAATATAGAATTTTTGTGTCGCAGACGATAAAGCCTAATTATCGTTTAAGCTTACAATGAACTTATAAAGTGTTATATTTCTTTAGAGTCAATTTATTGTTTACTTTTTAGTTAATTTTATTAGCCAAAATAATAAAAGCTTATTTTTAAAAAAGTTTTTTTTTTTCTTTAATTTTATTACACATTTCATTGCCGCCTTTTCACATTGACTTTGGCCACATTTCCGTACACGCATACACACATATAATCTGTTATTAATTGAAATCGTCAGCCACGAAATGCAAGCAAACATGCCAACAAATTTTTATCAATAGTTTTATATATGTAGCACGGTGTACACCTGCAGAGAGGCCACTCATCGCTCGCTCGCCACTTTAATCCCGGAAAATTTATTTTCCGAAATTAAAAAGATAATGGCAACTGACACAAGAGGTCAATGCCAGTATAGCACAGCACATCAGCACACATATGGCACCACAGCAGTGTTGATACAATTAAAATTTGTATAGACTTAGCGGTGAAGAAGGCTTTCACATTGCTTTCTACCCACTTGCTAGCGGTACTGGTAAAATACAGCAACGGGCGCAAAAATAAGCACACTGAAAATAAATGGCTATGTTAATATTTCCAAAAGTATTATTGTAGTTTTATTATTACCAAATCATTTAAAAAATTATATATAATAAAAAAATTCCTAATAGAAATTTGAAATATCATGAATTTCACTGCACAATGAAAACTTTTTTAAAATATTGTGTATCGAAAACTTTCTAAAAGTAAAATTTTTTGAATGTAAGTGATAAAAACATTGGGAACGCACATGATAAAGGCGCATGAAGTTTCGAGCCGCGCTGGCCTATACGAAGCACGTAAATGTCTCCCCTTGCTGGGTCCAGGGGCACAGCGCTATTGAAAGGAATGAATTTGCAGAAGGTTCCGAAATGAACATAAGCGAGGCCGACAGCTCCGTACGACCGCCGCTGGGTTATTTAGAATTTAGGACTACCGACTCGCTGTGGACCAATCGCGTTGATTCCGGCCATGTTTGGATAGGCAAGGAACCAGCTTTTTTCTCAAACTAAAGAAATATGCAGTGAGAGTACTCACGAGTGTGAACACAGGTCATTGCGCTATTGCGCCAATGCTCCGACGGTAGCGGATACCAACAAGTTCCATCTGCAATATTTGTACGGTTAAGGAGGAAGACAAGTCGATACATTCACTTCCTCTGGCGATGTCAAGGACTGCAAACAAAATGACTTCGATTTCTGGGCGCACAGTTTTTCGATAGTCTGGCAGAGGTTGGGAATGTGGTCATCAGAAAAGCAAGTGATTCGTTGAGGACCACTAGAAGCTAATCTGGTTGGTCGAATGTGAAATTTATTTACAGTTTTCCTTGATTTTAAAGAAAAAATACAAAACTCGCACACGGCGATGGTTACTAAGACATGTTTCTGAATTTCAATTCTTCATCAGCAATATTTTCGGAAGCTGAGTTTTAAACCTGAAATCTCTTATATTCATACTGGTGTAAGAGCAAATAGATGCCTCTATCCACTCAGCCATATGAATGCCCCGCTAAACGCTTTGCCTTTTTGTTGCTGTTCCTTTAATACACAATATACTATATGTTTTTAATCCAAAATGTAGGGAATATTTTTAGTCTCGTTAAAAAGAACTTGATCAGGGACATTGGACTTTCTAGCAATGCCTCCGCTGTTCACTATTGTATCAATAATATTTATACATATATGTAATTAAATATATATAAAAGGAATGAAAAATAACCAATTAAATATTAAGATTTTTTTTGCCATTTTTGTGGTTTTTTATGTAAAATGTCTTCGGAAATAAATTTGTTTGAAGATTTTAAGCAAAGTTAAAATCAAGAGTATAAAAACGCAAACAAAATTTTGTAAGTATGACTTTTATTTGGAAATATTTTAATAATATACATAAATAAAAATTTTTATATAAACTTTAAAAAAATATAAAAAATTTCCAAAATGTTTAACTGCAATTAAAGAAACTCAATTTTTTTAATGAAAACTTCATTGAAACAACAATTTTCTACCAAACTCTTTTAATTGCTTATTTGCAAAAAAAAATCTATAAAAAAATTTTTGTTTTAGTAATTTTTCAAACTTTATATGAAATACGTACATGTTTAGCTAAAATCTGTTAAGAAAATTTTGTAGTTATATTTAAAATCCCAATTTTTTCTCAAATTTTGAATGCAGTCCAAATTTAAAACTTGCTTTCTGCTGACAGATTATTTAAATAAAAAAAAATTCACTGAAGATGTCAAAAAGAATACCGAGACGTTGAAATAAAAAAATTAACTAACAGGGTATTATAACTTTGATTGGATAACTGTTGGTTATACATGTACATTAGGGCGGTTCAAATTGTATGGGAAAAAAAACTTTAGGTGCACATTCATTTTCTGAATCTATGGGTGGGAGCGTGTCATTATTCTGTATTACTCAGTATGACCCATAGAGGGCTGGTGTCGAAATTCTGTATGTACAAAATTCTGCTTTTTAAAATTCTTCTTTTTTAAAATTCTGTATTACATAATTCTGTATTAAAATATAATGTTAACAATGTTAAAGAGGTCATGTAATTATTTTGAAAAAGTGCGCCATGCACAGTAATTCTGCGCAGAACACCTATCTGCATAGGCGGCCTTCGGCCGCGCTTATAAAAAATAACCCTGGGCTACGCCATTCCAAGTACGGGTGTGTGGTATAACCGTGGCTGCCGCCACGGTGATGTCCTTCTGGGTAGTATACCCTTCGGCCACACTTTAAAAAAATAACCCTTAGCCGATCCAACACCGGCTACGCCATGCCATGATTCCGGAATTTGACTTCCAGAATTAAAAATGCAAAATTTTTTTTTTTTTTTTTTTTTTTTTGAACAAAATTAAATTTTATAATTTATTTTTTAATAATTTGGGAAAAATTTAAACAACGTGACATCAGGACGGACAAGGCGACAGCTGTTTCGATTATACCTTGTAAATCTCTTCAAAGCCTTTTCTCCCGGTAGTGGGAGTCGAACTCGCACTCCTACGATAGTTGAAAAATTGCTTCAAATAAATGTTTTCATACATTTAAAAAAGCAATATGGGCAATCCCCGATTATTAAAATCATACAAAATTAAATTTTAAATAAAAAATTTTGTTAGACACCAACACTTAACATGACTTATAAATTTATAATTCTTTAAAAATTTATAATTTATATATGTTATAAATATAATTTATATAAATTTTTTAAAAATTATAAATTTTGTTTTTTTTTTTTTTTTTCATTCTTTCGAAAAAATTATGTCACCCTAAATTTTTTGAGGATGAATAAAAATAAATTGCCGCAAATGCCAAACAATTGTAGCCAAAAAATGTTGTACTATTAGCTTCTATTTCCACGTATGCTAACTGTAGCGTGCAATCCTCATCTCTGTACACCTCACTCTTGCATTTGGTTTTCCACTTCATTGCCGCATAATCCACAGGCAGTTTTTTCGCGAACAAACAACATACATAACAAAAATGTTAAAATTTTAATAATAATTGATGGTGCGAGCAGAATTTTTTTAATGCATTGCTTTCTTAATTTTTTTATATTTTTAGTTTTTTTCCTCAGTGGCCTTTTCTTTAATTTCGTTATACATAAAAGTGTTCAATTCAAATGTGTGGGCCATTGAAAAGCAATTCAATGCAATCTATTTATATTTTGAATTACTCAATATTCGCAAATGCAATTTTATATTTAATATGTGTTTTGTTGTTTTTATTTTATTTTTGCATCGTTTGCGTATGAATTTTTGCATTTATGCAACAATTCAGTTTTACGACTGTCGAATGGAATCGAATTTTTGCTGTGAAGATATAGAAAACCAAATCATTTGATTGACTTTATTATGGAAATTTAATTTTGCAATCAGAAGAGTATTCCAGTAGATTTGTTATTTTAATTTATACACTGAAAGAAAAATCAACCGAAATACAGGTAAATTCAACCGAAATTTCTGTCAATTTTTATCCATCGCAACAAGATGTTGAATCAACGGCGCACAAATCGTTGATTCCTAATTGACCGTTTTAGTAGTCAAATGAACAAAAAAAGTTGTTGCGACAGCTTTGTACGAAAGTACCTATGTTGCGGCATTTGCAAGGCAGATGAGTTTTCACTGAGATCTTTTCATGGCAGAAATACACTCGGAGTGCTTGCCGAATAGTGCCGAGGGGTGACCTAGCTTAGAAAATTTTCTTCTAATTCAAAAACCTTATTTCTAAAATTTTTATTTTGCTTTGCCCGGGGTGTGAACCCAGGGTCTTCGGTGTGGTAGGCGGAGCACGCTACCATCACACCACGGCGGCCGCCATATGTGCATACATACATATAGTACACAGCATACAAAACTCGAATTAACCATAATTCGATCAATTTTACCGAATATCCGATAAGTAAAGAACAACAGAACCGATTTGTTGATTTTACTAGCACCATTTCTTTCAGTGTAAATATTACATTAAAAATTCGATTTGATATTGAAGTTTTGGTTTAAAATTCTTGGCTGTTAGCTTTTACATTTAATATTTCCGCTGCGAAAATTGTATATTTGACTTTAACACTGAATTTCGGCAGCAATTTCGAAAGTAGACCTTATGTATCGCAGTGACTTTTAGTAATTTCGAAAATAAGATAAAATTCCAGAGCTTAAAGTCATTAGTTTTAAATTTGAGCTCTCTACTTCGTAATTTTGTATATTTGTACTTCTGCTATCTCGGGGGTTTAATCTTCCTTAAACATGCTGCGCAGCCTACATCTCAAACCTTCGCATTGGTCGCATCTTTCCGTTTTGAACCGCTGAAGGTATTCCTTAAAACATTCGTGCCCGGTTAGGAACTTGGTTAGGTAAAAATTCACTTCGCCGTGCGTTCGTGTCACCCAACGATTCCAGGATGCACCGATGGTTCCAGCACCCTTTTGTAGCGTTGCTCATCTCAGCTGCAAGTTTTGCGTGCTTATTTCTCATGCTCCGGAGCGCGTATTTTCCCTCTTAGATATCGCTGCATCATTTGCCAATATGTTGATTGGATGCATTCCTGGTATTACTAGCGCTGCTGTTGTTGTTGTAGCGATAAGGACACTCCCCGAAGGCCTCGTCTGAGACGGTTCTAAAGGCCCTTTTGTTGCTGGTGTAGCGATAAAGACACTCCCCGAAGGTTTTGGGGAGTGTTACTGATGTTGATGTGAACGACTTAATATAACCACGTTGAACCTTATAGGCCATCCCTCCTACACCCCCTAATTCTTTAAGTAACTCGGGGTCGTCAGAACCTCGCCTGCTAAAAATGTGTTTGATACATTGAATTGAGTTGCGGAAGCTGTGAATTGCGCTTATCAAGGCCCTGCATACTCGGAGCGCGCGTAGGCGATACGTTGACTCAATTCCTCGGAAGTATGACGATTACTCTGTGGTCTGGTTGTGAAATAGGAGCACCGTAGAGTATTTCACTATTTACAACCACCGCCAATAATTGGCGCCATCTTCGCTTTGCCATCTGTTTTTGGTTTTTACTCTTTTTACTCTAGGTGGATTTTGAATGATAGCCTCCTGTATATCATAATCCCTAGATATAGAAATAGTAAAGACTTCGTTCGCATTAACACAAACAACATCAGCTCTGAAATCCAACGAAGAGTCACTCTTCACTCCTGACAAACAAAAATCATGCTCCACAAATCACTTATCGTACCCGTCCTGTTTTCTTGTGTAGAAGCATGGACCATCACAATATTAGATGAAGCGGTTCTAGGATTGTTCGAGAGAAAAGTTCTTCGAACGATTTACAGACCTCTACGCGTTGACGACGGCGAGTACCGAAGAAGGTTTAAAGATGAGCTGTACCAGCTTTACGCAGGCATCCACATAGTCCAGCAAATTAAAACACATGCTTTTGTTGGATATTGCGTTTAAGTTTTTAGCAGTAACAACCAAAGCTATGTCATTCGCGAATCCAATAATTTTACTAGCATTGGGCAATTCGAGGCGCAACATTCCCGTCATACATAACGTTACAGAGAAGAGGACCAAACTTGAACCTTTGGGGAATGCTGCCTGTGACCTGGAGCTTTCTCGTAACAGCTGCTAAAGTATTAGATTCTAGCAGTTGATCTTCAAAGTAGCTACGCAGAGAGAGATAAAAGGATATACCTATGCGTTCCAGTGTAGAATTCTTCACATCTAAGGACACAAGGCAGTAGTATTTCACGCCTTCGAGACAATGGCCTCTTGGGTCACTTTTTTAGCCTTGTTAACCGCGTCAATGGCATATCTTTCTTTTCTTAACCCAAACTGCTTATCAGATATACCACCTACCTCCTCGTTCTCACTTTCGAGACGTTTATAAATGACTGTACCAGCGGGGACGAGCAGGCATATGAGCCGATAACAGGATGGCCTTGCCGGAATTTTACCAGGCTGTGGTAAGAGTACCAGCGTTTGGCGCAAAGCACTTCCGCCTCCAGCTAATTGCGTTCGAAAATCATTTTCAACTGTGATGCAATTTTGCGGGAAAAATCACTATTATGGCGTTAGTCGTGACTTTAAGGTGTCGAGTAAATATTAGAAAATGCGAAATGCGTTCAATGCCCGCAGTTAATGCGCCATAAGTGTATTAAAGACCTAACACACACACACACTTAAGCAGTGTAGCATTTATGTTGCAACAGTAGAAAATAATGCATACATAAAGCACATATGTGGAAAATTACGTGAGTGGTAATGCCAATTGTAACTTGTGGTGCAATTATGGTGTTGTTGTGACATTTAAAATGTTTTTTTTTTTTTTTTTTTTGTGTTATTTTGCCCTCAAGTCAAGCAGTGAACCAGGCAAGAAAAAAAACTCGTGCAATCACGTGCTAAAAGTGGTTATACGTTTATAAATGTGTGAATGTCGGTGTGTATGTATATGTAAGCCATATGCACATAGTAAATGCAACAATGTTTTGCAATATACACATTTTCTTAATTGCCAACAACAACAAATTGGAGCAGGTTTTTCACGTCGCTGTGCTGCGCTGACGACGGTATTTGGGGGAAAACTTGCCGCTACTACGAACGTAAAAGCAAAGGCAAATGATGAAAATGCATACAACGCGGAAAACGGCAAGTAGTAAAGCAAAAGGTAAATCCGCTTTTTTCACCTGCTTGTTTGTAAACAGCGCATTTGTTGCTTGTACTGCTGTGGGGGGCTTTTGTAACTTGTGGCTGCATTGCAATGATGAAAGTGAAAATGGAGCGGTGCACTAAAACATATATATGTATGTATAAATGTGTATACGTATCTTTCGATTTCCATATATGCATTTGCTTGTTAACTTGTCAGTGAAATTTTTTTGCTGCTGTAACTTTTCCACGCTCGTGTTGTGCTGCGTTAACGGGCTTGTTGCATAATTTGCGCGCTGGTGCTGCAACATAAATTAAAACATAAACAAACGATCATACACTCAGCGGCGAAGAAATAGACGAAGTTGTTATTTTTGTTATAAAAATTCAATATGCTAAAAGCAGATACATTATTTTGCAATATTTTCTACAATTTTGCTATTTTTGATCCGATTTGACTTTTTCGGGATCATATTCGAATCACTTCGGTTTTTTTTCGGGATAATTTCGTAACCATGTTGGGGGCTAGGTTAGGTTAGGAGGGATTTTGTTAATTGTGAGTGCTCTCACTGTCTGGTTGCTGCACCATATAACTGATCCTTAACGAACCATTTGCTTTCTCTGTTAAACCTAAGTAGATGTGAAAGATCCACCCTCCTAACTTCTGCCAGACTGGCACAAACCCATGCGCCCAGAAATATGAGTCATCTCGTTTGCATTCCTGAACAACGGCAGAGAAAGAGATGAATCGAATCCACTTCCTCCTCATTCTGACAGCTGCTGCAGAGGGAACTTGTTGGTATGTGCTACCTTGGGGGTATTGGTGCAATAATCTGTAATGCCACGCGTAAATATTCTCACTGCGGATTTGTTAAGATTGAGAAGCAGGCTTGTTTCTTTCCTATCCAAGCATGGCCATAAGCACCTTGAGATCTCGTAATCATCACGGTTGGTACATAGGAAGTCCTATGGTCTATTCTCATATTCCTCAATTTTCCTCAGGAGATAATCCAGCGGTGGTTGTTGTTGTTGTTGTAGCAATGCTCGCCCCACCTAATAGCCGCAACCGATCACAAATTGTCATCAATATCCTCTAACGGGAGTCCAAGGAAACTTGCCGTTTCAACAGGGGTGGACCATAAGGAAAGGGGTGTTAGAGGCGTTGGTTCCACATTACAATTGAAGAGATGGTTGATGTCATGTGGGGACACGTTGCAAGCGGGGCATACATTTTGTATGTCGGGGTTGATTCTGGATAGGTAAGAGTTTAACCTGTTACAGTATCCAGAACGAAGTTGAGCAAGAGTGACACGCCTTTCCCTGGGGAGTATGCGTTCCTCTTCCGCAAGTTTTGGATAATTTTCGTTAAGCACTGGATTCACCGGGAAATTCCCGGCATAAAGGTCCGACGCCTGTTTATGGAGTTCACCAAGGACCTGCTTGTGTTTTTTCACTTCATACGGCTGGGTTCTCAGGTGCCGTATTTCCTCAAAATGCTTACGGAGATGACTCCTTAAGCCCCTAGGCGGTGCTGGTTCATCAATCAGATGTCTGTTGGGATGCCCAGGTTTCTGGGTATTCAACAGGAACTGTTTGGTCAGCATCTCATTTCTCTCCCTGATGGGGAGTATTCTCGCCTCATTATGCAGATGGTGTTCTGGGGACATAAGAAGACAGCCCGTGGCGATTCTGAGAGCAGTATTTTGGCAGGCCTGTAGTTTCTTCCAGTGGGTGATTTTTAGGCTTGGCGACCATATGGGTGACGCGTAACACGTAATCGGCTGGCTAATTGCTTTGTATGTAGTCATGAGCGTTTCTTTATCTTTTCCCCAAGTACTGCCAGCGAGGGATTTGAGGATTTTGTTACGGCTCTGAATTCTCGGAACAATTGCGGCTGCGTGCTCACCAAAATTTAGACCCTGATCAAACGTCACACCCAAGATTTTGGGGTGTAGGACAGTCGGTAGCGTAGTGCCATCGACGTGGATGTTCAAAATGTTCGACATTTGGGGCGTCCATGTTGTAAATAAGGTCGCGGAAGATTTAGTCGGTGATACTGCCAGGTTTCGCGAGGCGAAAAAACTGGAGAGATCAGGGAGGTAGCCGTTTATTTTATTGCATAGCGCATCGATCTTTGGGCCTGGGCCTGTGGCCATTATTGTGCAGTCATCGGCGTAGGAAATGATTGTGACTCCTTCCGGTGGTGAAGGTAGCTTAGATATGTAGAAATTAAACAAAAGTGGGGATAGGACACCACCCTGTGGCACCCGTTGTTTAATTCTCCTTGGTTTTGATGCTTCGTTTCTAAATTGCACCGATGCCTGCCGACCACCCAGATAATTTGCGGTCCACCTTTTAAGACATGGGGGAAGGGTAGACCCTTTCAGGTCCTGCAGTAACGAGCCATGGTTGACCGTATCGAAAGCTTTTGATAGGTCTAGCGCTACGAGTACTGTTCTATGGTGGGGGTATTGATTTAAACCGCAATTTATCTGGGTGCTAATGGCATTTAGCGCGGTGGTAGTGCTATGGAGTTTTCTGAAGCCATGCTGATGAGGGGCTAGCTGCAAATGTGCTTGGAAATAAGGGAGCAAAATGGCTTCAAGCGTCTTTGCCACTGGCGATAAGAGAGATATCGGACGATATGACTCACCTACGTTAGCTGGTTTCCCAGGCTTTAGTAGCGGGACCACCTTGGCCATTTTCCATTTCTCAGGTATGACAAAGGTGGAAAGAGACAGATTGAAGACATGCGCTAAATATTTGAAACCCTCTTTCCCTAGGCTTTTAAGCATCGGCATGGCTATGCCGTCTGGGCCCACTGCGTTGGATGGTTTAGCACGACCAATGGCGTCCTCAACCTCTTTAGCGGTGATGGTGATTGGTGACGCGCTGAATTTGTATTTATGTGCGTGTCTATTGGCTCTCCGTCTATCTTTGTCGACCGTAGGATGCATCATATATATTGTCGGCAGAAAGCGCTCGCGCATTTTTTCGCGTCCGACAGCACTTTGTCGCCAAAGGCGATGGAAACTTTGTCTTTGTGCTTAGTCGGATTCGATAGGGACTTTACGGTGGACCAAAGTTTACCCACACCGGTAGAGAGGTTACAACCCCTTAGGTGCTCCTCCCATTTCGCCCGCTTGTGTTCATCCACAAGCAATCTGATGCGTTGGTTTATATCCCTTATTTGGGGGTCGCCTGGATCAAGCTGTCTTATAAGGTCACGTTCTCTCGCTAAGTTTGCGGCCTCCGCCGGGAAGTGGGACCGGATTTCGGGAATTCTCCCGGCGGGAATGAAATGTGCCGAGGCGGATTTAATGACCTTACGGAAGGCACGCTCCCCTTGGCGGGCATCAGTCGGGATAGGGAGGGCAGCAAAGCGGCTGTCTGTAAAGGATTTATATTCTTCCCACTTTCCTTTTTTGAAGTTTATGAAAGTGCGTTTTTCAGTGACGATGAAGTCGGCGGTACGCTCAAGCGAAATAAGTATGGGCAGGTTGTCGGATGCCAATGTTACCACCGGCTGCCAGTTGACGCAGTTTACGAGTTCTGCGCTCACGATTGAGATATCTGGCGAGCTGTGACAGCTTCCTACCATACGTGTGGGGGCGTCTCCGTTTATTGTGCAGAACGTCGTTTCTTCTATTTGATCCGCCAACATCTCACCCCTACTGTCCGCCCGCAAGTTTGAATGCCATAGATCATGATGGCCATTGAAATCACCTAAGATAATGCGATTGTTGCCAGTGAGTAAGGCCCTGATATTAGGGCGGTATCCACTGGGGGCAACAGGTGGCAGGAGGGATGTAGATGTTGATGATTTCTAGGTTTGCATCGCCTGACCGGACAGATAGGCCTTGACGTTCTAAGACATTGTCCCTGCGGTCGATGCCAGGATCAAATATATAATATTGCACAGAGTGGTGTATGATAAACGCGAGACCACCTCCATTTCCGCTCTCGCGGTCTTTCCTGTGGACGTTATACCCAGAGCAGGTCTGCAATGCAGATCTTGCTGTGAGTTTAGTATCTTGAATCGCAGCAATGCGGATGTTGTGCCGCTTCATGAAATCGACTATCTCCGTAATCTTCCCAGTTAGTCCATTACAGTTTAACTGGAGGATTCTGAAGTGCATAAGGGGAGACGGCGCCACTCTGGGGGTAAGTGACGGGTGACTACGCCTGGGTTGTGGAAGGCCAGGACGCAATTGCTGTTGTGGTCCTGGGACTGGGCGTCCTTGGGCAAGCATTGGGGTACCCGGATGATTTGGGTTAGCGACCTGGCAACATTGCGCGATGAAACCCGTCGGGGGGTTGCCGTCGCGGAGACCAGAACATCTGGGAAAGTGGCACCACCCAAGGCAGGAGCTGCATTGGGCGGATGTCGCAAACCTATATATTCTGTGCTGGCAGACGGTGCAAACGGAGGTAGGGACTAAGAGTCTGTTTCCCTGACCTGCACGATTGCTGCCGGAAAAGAGGGGGGGAGAAGACGGGGGCAGGGGCTGATGCTCAGCATTGCTACCAACTCTACTACGAAGGTAGTAGTTATGAGTGGTATCAGCTGTTTGAGTTGTTGGCGCCGTGGGGCGCGAGCAGCAGCGGGTACTTGTTGTGGCTTGCTGAGCAGCGGGCTGCTGGAAGGTAGTGGGGGGGGGGGGGGGGGGCGCTAAGGCGTAGACTACAGGACGCCCTTGGGCGTGAACAGCTAGGAGCCACAAAAGATTTATAAAAGTTACGTGGACGTCGGGTTATGGGATCAATCCCAGAACAACCTGTCCGATGCAACCATCCCTTGCACGAGACACACTGAACAGAGTATGACCGTCCTAAAAAGATTCTTTTCCTGCAGATGCAGCAAAACCATTTCTCAGGACCGGGGTCAGGAGACGGACCCGGATTGGATTTGATGCCTTCCCGGAGTAAGAGAATATGGAGCAGTCCTGCTGCAAGGAGCTGCTGGGAGGATGACAATTTGTGGGAGGGACGAAACAAATTAGATGGGGTCACACTGAAATGACAGTCCTTGGTCGGGAAAAATCCCGAGTCGCTCCGGTACATAGAACCGACTGCCTTGGGAAGCGTCCAGCGGTGGTCGTACTAAGTTGTGCGCCTAGCTTATGTACTTTTCGGAACCTCTCCTGACCATCTCTTCTGCAAATTAATTTCCTTCAATAACGCTGTACCCTTCGACCCAGCGAAGGCAGACATTTAAGTGCTTTATGAACTCCAGCGAGGCTCAACATCTCCACGCCATAGTCGAATTTGCCACCTTGGATTGTAATGTTCTTAAGGTGGCCTGTCACGGCTGTCGACAAAGATCGTTACATTGATGCTTGAGACCATACTATTCTTAAGCAATCTGGCTGCTCTCTCAATGGTGTAGACCTCCGCCTGGAAGACACTGCATAAGTCAGGGTGTTGTTACCATTGATTTATCTACAGATGCTTCGAGTATATTTCAGCTCAAGGTCCCTTTTTCATTTTTCAGGAACGACACTGTAGATTGTAATGCGCCTTTTACTGTCTGGGTGTTCCTTATATTCCTCTCTCGAAGAATATCTTATGTTCTGCACCTGGAAGTCAAAAACCGCCGTGATATAGTCGTGACTGCCGTTTGGTCAGTTGTGTTTCCGTTTAATCGGCCCCTTGTCATGTCATATTATCGCATGGCCGTGGTTTGGTTTGCACATGTTGAATTCTCTTAGTCGTAGAGCCTCTTTTGCGTCGAATCCCTGTACGTACATTTGTAGAGGCAACAACTGCAAAATTACGTTTCTCCTTTCATGTGGTTCGTTCCCCATCCAATGTTGATAGCGCCTTCCACCAGACGAGCTTCATAAGTTGGTATCGGTCTGATGACTGTGCATGCCATGGATGATATGCGGTGACGGTCTCCAGCTCCTCCATGTTTATGTCGGTATTTAAGTCATCATTTCGAATCGTTTTCTGGATCGATTCAAAAATATTTCAATATGATTTTTATCATTTATGAATAATTTCAGCCGTTCTTGTATGATTGAGTCTAAAAGTCAACATCTGGTCGCCCCGACAACAAAACATTCAGATATCCAAACATGCGAACTTTTGCTTTTATAATATTTATGTATAGTACCTGGGCGACCAAGCTTTGCTCGTCAATCTTCGAGTATGCCGCATAACATACTTTATTCTACATGTCATCATTAATCAAACTCTGCTTTTTTATATGTGGCAACGTTTCTCGAGTATCTTCATACGCCGAATTATTAATTTCAAATATTTTTTTAGTTATACACTATGAAAGTCTCTCAAGTTCATTACATTCCCAAACCTTGTAAATTTCACGAATGACAACTATCAGTTAGTTATTAAATGTCAACTTACTTTCCTATGCGCCATCTGTTGGTAAGTAGTTAAATGGTTAGATGTCGTTTTCAAAATGTCCCTCTTCTAATGCGGAGTGAAATACCTTTCGTTTGATACCCATAGCGGCACATCTCTTGCAATTTTTTTTTAATTTCGAATAGGTGGCAACCTTGTGAAACATTCTGATTGGCAGCACCTAGGTAGAAAGTCTTAGGGGTGATACATTATCTCTGCGCCAAATTTCATTTAAATCGGTTGAGCCGCTCCCGAGATCCTTCGGCTATACAAACATACAAATATACAAGAATCGCTCGTTTGAAGTTATAAGATTTTTGGTTTATGATTTCTATAGATTATGTTCTAAACAATTTTTGAAAAGTAGTAAGTTTTCGGGTTACTCACAGCATAATTTCGGGATTATTCCGGGACTATTTACGAATTGTTTCGAGGTTGTTTGCGGACAATGTCATGACTTTCTCTGGTTTGTTTTTGGGATATTTCTGGAGCACTACCGGACTATTTAGAACAATTTTTGAGTTGTTTTTGAAATAATATCAGGACGAACACAGGATAATTTCGGGATGAGTTCGTGGCAATTTGGGTCAGTTTTTAACTGTGCTCGGAATGATTCCAGGACTATTTCTATATTAGGATTATTTCGAAATTTGGGGTTGTGTTCGTAATTTTTTTGGAACCTTTTCCAGATTATTTCAACATCTTTTAGCACTATTTCGACACCGTTTAGGGACTGTGATCGAGATCTTCTCGCGACTGTTTTGGATCAGTTTCTTGGCTGCTTTGGCAATAATATTTTCGATACCATTTTAGGTTCATCTCCGTATAGATACGTGTTAACTTTGAAGATTAATTCGTACCGTTTCGGGAATGTTTTCGGAAACATTTCGAGGCTGTTCGACAATCACATCGAAATATTGCTACGGGATATTTTTGAACTATGGCCGAATCATTTTGAGATTTATTTCGGAACAAGACTATTTAGAAATCATTTCGTAAAAAAGTGATTCAGGGGAGTATTGCGCTCCATCTTTTCAAAAAATCCAATATATGCTTTCTACGTCTATGAATCTGCGGTTTCAATTTCGCACTATTTCGAGATTGTGCGCTTTAATTTTGAGAACTTTTCGGGACTGTTTCAAGATTATTTCCTGCACTGTCTCATTACAGTTTCTTATGCTCCTTTTGGGGATATATCGCAATTATTTTATCCTGTCAAAAGTTAAAGCAAATTTTGACTTGACTAAATTACATACATATGTGCGAAGCAACTTTTCTCTAAATGGTGGTTCTATTTTCTTGCGCACAACTGTATATTTTTTATTGCAGATATGGAGCGGGTTGATAACGATATTAAGCTGGTTTGACGATATGTTGTTTATTTTTTGTTTCATTTTATGTTGTTGCCAACACTAATGTTTGTTGTTGTTGTCGTCGCTATTAATGTTACATATTTTGCAATAATGATTTTTGCCTTCTGCTCTAACTGCGTAAAATGTTGCAATATGCAACAAACAGAAGGCGGAAGATTTGTGGCAAATTATACGTACAACTTTGTCATCCCCAACTCTTACTGTAGCTCTGACTTTTGCTTTTTTTCTGCTTAGTTTTCCTCTTCCTCCTATTTTCCCTTTTATTCAACATCAATATACGCATGAGGTGATATATTTATTTACTTTCTATTATGTTTGTTGTTACTTTAGGGTGGTTTAAAAAAACAGTTAGCTATAAATCCTGTTTGCTGATTGTTGTGCAGTACTGACTTATTTTTGTGTGAGATGATGTTGTATAGAAGAAAATATATACATACGATAGAAAAAGTGCATTTACTTTTACTAAGAAAAAACAGATGCTACATAGTTACCCACAACTTTGGTCTAGTTTTGCAGTGGGAGCTAAACTCTACAAAGAGCGTACCGCAACTGATATACAAAATATTGACAGGCGAGCGCACAAGAAGCCAATTAACGCAGGATCAGCCTGCTTTATATAGCGTAAAAATTATATTCAAAAGATAAGCCGAAAGTTCAAAAGTTGTCAGTTCGGCTTCAGAGCTTGTAAATATATTATTTACCATGATATAGGAATAGAAACGAACCATCACTTTGCCGAAGCAGCTTTGGGCATCTCAAAGAGTAGCTGTATTTATGTTCTATGCCTAAGCTTAAGTTCCGTACAAAACCTAAACGGATTTGTCAAACGACGTTGAGCACTCCTATCAGCTCCATAAGAAGTAGGAGTCACCTCACACAAAGCGGTTCCTTACCGAGTTACTTCTTTAACCTTATGCTGGGAAGATTGTTCTAGATCGGTGGTGCACAACGCAGCTTCACAACTTTTTTTGTAGTAGTAATTGTTTACATAGAGAATGCTTGAGCATAGAATTCACGATTGACTGCTCGCTTTACTGAATCTCTATCGCAGCCCTCATACGACATGTAAGTGAATGCCGAATAGTTTTCCGAAGGTCTATGAAGCTTCGAAGTGCAACACTGTTCTAGATGAAATAGTTACTGTCATCGAAAAGGAAAATATAAATTCCAGATGGTGAAGAACTTCGCTTACTTAACAGCAGAAATAATGTCACCTTAGAAATCTTAGAGATTATATCTGCCCAACAAATGCTACTATGGATTAAATAGGCAATTTGGAAGTAAAATTCTTTTCTGACAAATTAAGATCTCTCATTTATACCTGTCCTGATTTAAGTCTCAGTAGCATGGATGGCTTCGAAGGATAGGATGGCTTTTAAACTAATCGAAAAAAAGTTATTCAAAAGTATATAGTGTGTTTCGAAGGAGGTTTAAGGATGGCCTTTAGGCATACATGAGCATGAATATTAAAGAATATACTTCGGCTTAGATATTTTTTTCATCGGCACACGTATTTGGAAAAAGAGAAAGAGGGGGACCTTTCCTGAGTTAAGAAGGAGAGGTGGAGAAAAATGTTAGCTTAATTTGGTGCTCCCAATGAGCGTTTCTTATATTGAAGCTGGGATGATTGGCGTTGGCGTTGGACAACGACGAAAGTCGCCCAAACAGTTTAGCGCTACAAAAATATGACTTTAATTATGTACAATAACAACAGGCATTCAATATTGTAAACATTTGTATTTCGATACACAGCGCACCTGCGGCTTTATATAAGTCTATTGGGCTTGCCCTTTTAGCCTATTACTGTATGTGGAGGCTTTTAGTGTATTTTAGTATTTCTGCAGGCATACCATATCACAATGGGATTAAGAGTCAAGCCATCCTGATGGGATAGTCTCTGTGAGAGCGACGCATTCGCAGATAATGTAAACAGTCGTTTCATCCTGCAGCTCACAAAAGCAACAAATATGTATCGGAAGGGTTCTGGACCATAAAATGCTGCTTGGCTAGGTAGTCTGCCTGTTCATTACCTTCATGTTCCTGATGCCCGGAAAACACATCCTAACAAAACCTGCTTTTTGGCGCCGAGATCATTTAGGACTCCAATGCATTCATCTACTTGCTTAGAAGTAATAGTGTAAAAATGTTTGGCTGTCTGACTTAATGAGGATACTCCTCGAGGATAAACCTCCTCTTCGTGAACATTTTCTACCGCAAATTTCGATTGCATGGATTTCTGCCTGAACAATAATGAGGTAGCATCTTATTGGTATCGATTTCTTGAAGTTCGACCCTTAGATGCCAGCTCCGTCAGGGTCCGTATATGGACTCCCTTTCTCCCCGAGGAGTTCTGTCCACAATGAAAACCTTAAAGTTCCCTGAGATTGCATTGAGTGCAGGGGTTAATAAATCACGTAGCTGCAATACGGGATTTCCTATAAGTTTTCTTATTACTTAATGTGTCCTGTCATGTTTGTGTTCTTTAGCTGAGAGATATTTTGAAACCTTAGTACAGCAAGTGGTGCCTCTGTCTCCATTAGAATACGAAAGGGAGGTATTCCCACTAAGGCAATAAGTGCATCTGCAGGGGACCTTCTCATCGTACCCAATAAGCCAGTACAACCTAGTCCCTGTGGCTTGCTTTTGTTATAGCTGTTATTTGCGTGGTCTTCGGCCACCAAACTAAGGAAGCATAGCTGGCTATTGTCTTCACAACAGTAGTTAATGCCCTATATAACATTTTTGAAAAAAGCCCCCACGTTTTGCCATACTTAGAGTAGAGTGCAGGCGAAAACAGTGAATTTGAATGAAGAATTGAGCTCTATAAACGCTTTAAAATAAGCAATTTGACTAATTAATTCATTACGGGTCTATGTGGAAGAGTATAAGTTTATGTCATGACATCACATCAAGGTTTTAAGTATAGTTTTGAATCTGTTTTGAATAATTTTCTCATTGAAGATTCTCTGAATTCTTCTTTAGTAAGCAAAATGCATTTTAGTGAAGTATGATCATTATTTAATGCATATTTATTCAATTTGTTAAATTATTTTTAAATTTTCGCAATTTCATGTCAATTTAATCTGTTTGTGTTTTCAAGAACAGGGATTCAATATTGTACTAATTAAATAATAAAAAAATAAAATAATTTTGTATGAAGAACTGAGCCCTTAATGTAGAAAACCTGAATAATTGTTTGATTACGTGTCTATGTAAAATAAGTACAAGTTGATGTCAAGACATCACATCACCTGCTGTTATATCACATTGAGGTTTTCGTTCTAATTTTTAAACTTATTTGAATAATTTTCCGTTGAAGATTGCTAAATTCTTCGCTAATATGAAAAATGAATTTGAATTAAGTATGAGCGTTAAAAAATTTAAATTTATTTACATTAATATTTTTTTTTATACTTTCTTTCGTAACTTCATGTAAATATGATTTAAATTATATATTGACTACAATAGGCATTCAATATTGTACTAATTAAATAATAAAAAAGCAAAACCATCTTGTATGAAGAATTGATGGCTTAGTGTAGAAAACTTGAATAATTATTTCACTAAGTGTCTGTGTGGGCGGCCACCGTGGTGTGATGGTATCGTGCTCCGCCTACCACACCGTATGCCCTAGGTTCGCACCCCGGGCAAAGCAAATCAAAATTTTAGAAATAAGGTTTTTCAATTAAAAACAAATTTTTCTAAGCGGGGTCGCCCCTCGGTAGTGTTTGGCAAGCGCTCCGAGTGTATATCTGCCATGAAAAGCTCTCAGTGAAAACTCATCTGCCTTGCAGATGCCGTTCGGAGTCGGCATAAAACATGTAGGTCCCGTCCGGCCAATTTGTAGGGAAAATCAAGAGGAGCACGACGCAAATTGGAAGAGAAGCTCGGCCTTAGATCTCTTCGCAGGTTATCGCGCCTTACATGTTTGGCCATAACCGTTTAGACGGTTAAGCGCCAATTAAGTAAGTAAGTAAGTGTCTGTGTGAAATGGGTATAGGTTGATGTCAAGACATCACATCACCTGCTGTCATATCACGTCAAGGTTTTAATTATAATATTGAAACCTGTTTGAATAATTTTCTCATTGAAGATTCGCAAAATTCGTCGCTGGCAAGAAAAATGTATTCCAATTAAGTATAAACATTAATTTATTTATTTTTATAATTTCTTTCGTAATTTCATGTCAATTCAATATGTACGTATTTACAACAAACGGCTATACAATATTCTTTTAATTAAATAATGAAATCATAAAAATGATTTTATATGAAGAAATGAGCTGAATAAGCGTTTTAATTCATAAAATTTGACTAACTATTTCATTACGTGTCTGTGTGAAATGGATATAAGCTTATGTCATGACATCACATCACCTTTTCTTTTAACCCATCAAGGTTTTAATTATAATTTTTAAATTATGTAATTTTGTCAATGGAGATTCCCTTAATTCGTAAGAAAACTGTATTTTAATTAAGTATAAGCATTAATTAATTTAAATTTATTTACATGAATCCATTTGTTTATGTTTCCTTCGTAATTTCATGTAAATTCAATCTGTATCTTATAATCTAATTTAATTTATTTTCATCTTACATTTCTTACGACCTCGCCACTTGACATTCTTTTGATTTGGCATTACAATTAACCAAACCAACCCAAAAACCAACAACAGCAACGTCAATCTAAATTCCTTTGCCTACAACGTATAAGCGACTTGGTGGATTAGCTGGCCAAGCGTCACGAATTCAATTTTATTGCGCTCTAAAACAAAAAAGAAAGCAAATAAACTCAAAATAAATACTCGAAATGCATTAAATTTACTGCAGATGTATGCTTTACTCTCGCAATCTGTATTTTGCACAGACTGTATCGTTTGTCTATTAATAGTTTTTTGTAAATTTTTATTTACAACAACAGCAGCAATAAGTTGTATGTTTGTTGTTATTTACGGCATTACAGCGAAATTCAAGTATTTGATGATTATTTGTGATGTGCGCTGTTTGTTGTTCTATTTGGTTTTTTGTTTTAATTGTTCACATCTTCCTGTGTCTGGCTGTCTGTCACTGTCACCGCAACGCACTTTGACAAATGACAAATTCGCAATTTTCACAATTCGCAAACATTTTTTGTCAACGCTCTACTTGTGTGTATTTATTGGGTTTTTAGTTGAAGTAATTGGCAGCGTGAGGCAATTCGTTGCAAATTTTGTTGTTATCTATTTGTGTGTTTTAAAAATTTGCATTTCATTTATCTTTGAGTTATAGGGCTGCGGTATGTTTTCAAATGCACTACAGCTCATAACTTGAAAAAATCGTTGCATTTAGTTCTCAAAATCAGACAATGCAATTTTAGTTACTTCGTTAATTTTTCACTATAATCTTTTTCATTCGTCTGATTCTGTCACAATATTACTAGATATCTTGGGTCATTATTATCTTTCTCACAAGAATTGAAGAAGAAATGTCCACTGCGCTTTCAAGTCATTTCACACATATCAACACATCACGTTTTATTGTCTACCTCAACTTTCGTACTACGTTGCATATGTGATGCGATTATCGCCTCGGAACGAAACGCATACACATTCATGCATCGTTTCTTGAACAAGAAGCGCTGCCTCGTAAGAAAGTTGATAGTAGTTATTTTTTGTTTTGTTGATTTTCCGACAGGGTGGATAAATGATGTATAGTTTGGAACGATTTTGCGTCATCCCTTGTCAAACTTGGTTTCTAGACAAAACGGTTTCGGCTTAGTGCTATCATCAGTGTCGATTTCTGATCTGTTGATGATGACAAGGGATGACGAAAAATCGTTCCAATATACATCAGTTATTTCTCTCTTCTAACCACACAAACCTTGGGGTCTGTGGATTTTACTCGTCCCCTGCGACTGTCATTACTTAAATCGAAAATATTCTTAACCTGCTAACCTTTTTCTTAAAATAACGCCGTGCCACGCTCATTTTCCAAAATTTTAATGCCTCATTCACCATTATGAGGCTAACATTAGTTACGCCTCGATGACAACATATCATTTGACAATTGTTCTCGCCTTCCTTTTTGACATAACGTAAATGCCGAATGAAACTGATAGAGAATACCATTGCTAGACGAAATCGTTCGCAATACAGAATGATGATTTTCATAAATTTATCAACATTCGTGAATGGACTCTCATATTTCCAATTTTTCCGAAATTTTCGATATCGAAGAAGTAAGAGTTGTTATGGTATTATTTTGTCCATTCTCGTATATAAATTAACTCATTCTTCAGATTTTTCGATATCGGAAAGGTGGGCGTGGTTATAGTCCGATTTTGGTCATTTCTAGTACCAATTTATTTATTCAATATTCGTGAGTTGATTCTAACTTTTTCCATTTTCGACATCGGAAAAGGAAGGGTGGTTAAGATCTTATCTTTTTTCATTTTCATCACCAATTTATCAATATTCGTAAATAAATTATTCTACTTTCCAAAATTTTCAATACCGAAAAGGTGAGCGTAGCTGTAGTCCGATTTAGTCCATTTTCAGTACGAATATTTTTTCAATATTCTTAAATTAGCTCTTGTTTTTTCCATTTTCTCGAAATTTTGGATATCGAAAAATAAAAGTGGTTAAGGTTTTTTTTTGTCCATTTTCAACACCAGTTTATCAATATTCGTAAATAAATTACTCCATTTCTCAGATTTTTCGATATCGAAAATATGGGCGCGCTTGTAGTCCGATTTTGCCCATTTTTGGTACCAATTTATGTTGGGTTCGAACAAAGCTGGAACAACCCATTAGTCAAGTTTCATCAGTTTATGAATATTCGTAAATGACTTATTCTATTTTTCAAACTTTTCGATATAGAAAAGGTGGGCATTGTTATAGTCAGATTTTTCCCATTTACAGTATCAATTTAGCTAGGGTTCGAACTAAGCGGGGTCAATCCATTAGCCAAGTTTCATCGGATAATCAAAATTCGTATTTGAATCATTCCATTTTACCTTCTTTCGAAATTTTCGAAATCGAAAAATTGGGCGTGGCTGTAGATCTATGCATATCGTTTTTAATACCAATCGCTTTCCTTGGTGTGAGCAATTGGCGCCAGTTAACCCAGCGAAGAAGCGACTGGCGCGCTTTGTTGGACGGCCATGCTCGTTTGAAGGGTTAAGCGCCAATTATGAAGTAATACCAATCGATTTTGGGTTCGAACAAAACAGTATCAATCCATTAGCCACATCTCATCAGTTTATTAATACTCGTTAATTATTTATCCTATTTTTCTCAATTTTTGTTGGGAAAAGGTGGACGTGGTTATAGTACAGTGTTTTCATCTGAAACACCACATACCTTTGCGCTGTCATCTGGAGAATGTTAGCAACTGCCCGTAATGCAGTGTTAGTTCTAATCGAATATTCAGAATAGTGCCACAGTACAAATAGATTTCTATGTGTGCTCACAATCGTTTATTTTTAACAAATTATTTTAATAAAATATAGCTAAACAAAAACACTACGACCAACAATGCCCAAAGCGAATAGCACGAATCTCCATCTTTACAAGCAAAGCTTTATTTATAGATTTGGATTGAAAATAAGAGCGAAAAAGGGACCTGCACATAAAAACAGCAATGAGAAATAATATATAAGATGTTAGCAGACGCACGAATGAACACAACTGAATGGAAATATTTTTCGTCACTGATAATTCTGACGAGCCGTAACTGTTGAAGTGATATAACCGACGAAATTTCCGATTTTTCTTTTTTGAGAATTGCATCGTATTGACGGGAATACCGACTAACATTTTTGGAACAAAACCTTTTTCGACTCTGGATACATTTAATATTGATTTCAGTTTTGATTAAATATATGAAGGGGATCCATTCATGCTAACGGATAGACACATGAACAGAACGAACTGAAATTTTTGTGACATTAATAATTAAGTTATGGAGCCATTGCTGCCAAATTGACGTAAGCGACAAAGTTCGGGATTTACCATTTTTAAGGAGAATTCAATCATGTTAACGGACGTATCGCCGAACATGGCTGAATCAAAATCTTGTTTGACTCTGATGCCATTAATATTTAATCATAACCGCCAAATTGACGTAAGCTACAAAATTTCACATTTTATATTTTTAAGAGGAATCAAATCTGCTAACGGATGCACGTACGAACATGACTGGATTTGAATCTTTTTTGACACTAATAAATTAGTTATTGAGTCATAGCTGCCAAATTGGTGTACGCGAAAAGATTTTCGATTTTCCATATTTGAGAGGAAACGATTGCAAATCATTATATCGACATATACTAAAAGAAGGGTCGTGGTTTTAAAAAGTTTTAACCAGGTCTTATCACCTCAAAGCCATTAATAAATGTGACTTCCTTAGCCGGTTTAAAATGTTGCAACTGAAAAAATTCATACTTTCACACGGGACTTATGAAGCTTTGAGTTAATAAGACTCTGCCAGACGACGCTGAGTAAAACCACCAGCTTTGCTGCTTATACGGTTAAAGCGCATTTCAATGATGATAACATGAAGCTTTAACTTAATTATGTGTAGTACGTGGACAGCAGGGTATACAAATCAATACTTGCCAAGTAGCTGGGGTTGGTTCTACACTTTTTTTGCACCGCTTGGCACATATAGATGCATTCCTTTGCTGAAATAAAATGCTTGACCAAAGGAATCAAATTAGAACAAATAGAATTTTAGTAAATGGCATTTCGACTGAAATGCGTACAAGTAAGAGAAAAACAAAGAAAAACTGTAGAAAAGAATCTCGAAATGGCAAATAATAATGGCGAACAAATTCCTGACATTCGTAACGCAACTAAGAACCTATTTACTTACGATATCACCCATCCACTACCACAGCCATCGAGCACTCAAGCGACGCGTCATCAGCAGTTGCGCAATTTAATGAGTTTTTTAATTGAATTGTGCGCGCAAATAAAGAAAGCAAAAAAGGAACTTCTTAAAAAAAACGAAAACTTTTTAGCAAAGATAAATGCGTTGCATAGAAAAAACAACGAGAGATGAGCGAATTTCTAAATACAATAGCTTTAAGCAGAGAGAAAAAAAATGTTCTAAAGTATTAGTCAACTCCTATAAAGTCATATTTCGCACTCTCCTTAATATCCTTACTTCAAACCGTTTCCCGACTGCCGCCGGCAGCTGCTGCATTTGCTTCCTACTTCTTACTATTTTTTTGATTGCGCTAAAATAGAAAAATGAAATCATTAATATCAGTAAAAAAATTTAAATGCAAGTCTGTGTATGCGTGCACAGGAATTCTGATATCACTGGCAGATTTTTGAACGCAATGAAGCACTCATTACATACTGCTGTAGAAGCGCCTCATTTTAATTTGCGGTTGCTGGCACTGTAGAAATCGCTTCGAGTTGGCAATATGCCGCGTTGAAGAGTGTGCAGTGATGTAAGGGCGTGAATTTGCGTTATCGCATTTTTAGAAATTATGAAGCTGAGTTGTGTATGCATGTTGAAGGAATAAGGAAGTTAAAGAAAAATAAAGCTTTTTTTAAACTTGCAGTTTTTATTTTATTTTGCACAACTGAGCTAGAAACAAAGGAAGCAAGTTAAAGCTTGTTTTGTCTATGTTTTAAGGCGTAAACTTGAGTTGGCAAAGTTTCGTACTGAACACATTAACTCTTATTCAGTTTTATCACTAAAAAGTAAACTGAGTTGAAAAGAACGAACTGAAATCAAATGCAAGTGGGAAGATTTGATATGAGACAATTGAGCTGTGTTGCGATGCGTGATGTAATTAGATGTGATATGAAATAAGATGTGATATAATGGCTATATCATCGTATGGTATCTTTGAATGTGATGTGATGTGTTATGAAATTAAATGTGATATTATATGGGAGCAGTTAAGATGTGATATTATTAGAAATATATGTGATGTTATTTAATGTGACGTAATGAACAAATGGCACGTGATGTGTGTGAATGCGATGTGATGTGGAATGAAAGGAGATGTGATATTATATGGGGATGAGATGTGATATTTTTTGCAATAAGCTATAATGTGATTTCATGTAACGTCTTGAACAAATGACATCGTATATCTACGGATGTGATGTGAGATTATTCCAGATAAGGTGTGATATGAAATGAATGCGATCTGGTATGGTATTAGGTAAGATGTGAGATTGTTTATTGTGATGTGGTGGGCATATGATATGTGATAGCAATCAAAAGGGGTGGGGATAAGAATAAGAGATCCAATGTGATGTGATCTTATGCCGTAACATAAGGTGTGATAAGATATTATATACGATGGAATGAATTGTGATAACCTTGGCTGCGTTCATAGTTCATATAATATCACGTCTCATTTCTTATATCATTAGATTTGATGTAAGAAAGGAGATGTGTAACTATAGTAAATAAGCTATGATGAAATTTCATGTAATTAGATGAACAAATGACTTTATAAGTCTATGAATGTCATGTGTGCTGAAATGAGATGGGATGTGACAGAATATGAATTGGCTCCCTGGTATAATATCAGGAAATATGTGAGGTAGTTTCTTGTGATGTAGTGGGTATTTGATATGTGATAGTAATCAAAAGAGTGGAGATGAGATCCAATGTAATATGATTGTTAAATTGTGATCAGATCTGACGTAATGTCTTATTCCGTAATATAAGATGTAATAAGTTATTATACGCGATGAGATATTATATGAGATGGCATGTGATATGTATGAAGATTTGGTAAGCGAAATGAAGCTACATGAAATGGGATGAGTTGTGCGATGAAATGAAGTGTGCATGAGATGAGATGTGATTTAAAATAAGATGACACGTTATACGAAATGATATACGATATGATATCAAGTTGGTTATGCGATAATATTTGATATGTAATAACAAGTGCGCTGAGATTGCATGTGGTATGAGATGAGTAGAGACATGCAATTATATGTGAAATAAAATGTGAAATGCATTTGGCGCATAAGCTGTATCCCATAGATCTTTAATGCAATTCCTCTTTTAAAGTTTAATAATTTCGTTCTGCTTGTAAGTGGGAGTATACTCTTTTCGTCACGAATTTCAAGAAATTCACGTGTCGCATGCTCATCGGCTAGAGAAGTTGTTGTGAGGCTATTCGCACCTCATTTATGGCCACAACGAAATTGTAAGTTCATGCAAATGTCTTGTAATAAAAAATGTTACGGAAAAGTAGGCCATGTGATGTTAAAAAACGTTGTTATTGTGCGAGCAAAACACTTAAGTTTTTCAAGTGTTGCCGTTAAAGGCTGAAATTATGTATATGAATGCAAATAGCCTCAGCGCTAAGAGCTAACTTGCGCGATGTGATATCATATGCTAACGTGTAATGTCATGTGCTGATATGGAATTTTATTAAATATAAATAGATCTATAAAAAGCAGCTTGTTTTATTGAGTTCAAGCACTGCAAACTATTCCCATCTAAAAATCCTTTATTTACAACTTTCTCAAAAGCAAAAGTATGAAATTTTCCGTTTTATTTTTTCTTAATCGCAGCTGCTTGCTGTGACACTCATCTGTATTACTTTTTTAATATCCTTAAGCGTTTCAGCTGTCTTAATTCTAAAAAAAGAAATATTTCCTTTAGCCGTAGCGAAACTGTTTACTTAATATAAATATATTATTTAGTTTTATTTATGTATGGAAAATCCATTTGCGACATCAAAGTGACAAGGAAAGCAACAAGGAAAAAAAGCAAAACTTACATTGTGATACGAGTAGCAAAAATCACTCATTTTTACTTGTACAAAATATCACATTGTATGCATATGCAGTATGTTTATAGCTATATGTTAAGGTGGCCTCAAAGAGCACTTAGGCAGTTACCCTCACACTTTTATGCCACTTTTTATCACATCATACAACTTTGTTTTTTTAAGCAAACTTTTAAAAGATAGAAAAGGAGCGTATGGTATTAAATTTGTTCGCAAAATATGTACAAAACTGGGACAATTATATTTGTCTTGACAAACAAACAGTTGAAAAGTAAACTGAAAACTTGAACTAAATGAAAGAAAAAAACTTAATAAGAAATAAAAATAAAAATGAGAAATATGAAATATTTACAAAGGAAAGTTTAAGTGAATATTTTGTGTTGAACTAAGGCTGGTAACCGCAGATTATGAGTTTTTGGCCACAATTTATATGCAACAACGAAAAGACGCTTAGGTACACATTCTGAGTAGGTTGTGCAGGAAATTCAAATCGTTATAAGTCAACTAGTTATGGATCTGACGCGTTTACTACACTTTCCTTTCTACTGGCTCATTTTATGATGCACAGGAAAAAATCAGTTCGTTATCAACTAACTACAAACTAGTTACTTATAAACTGCTATTTAATTAATTTAAATAATTTTGTTACAGATATTAGAGAAAATTTGCACACGGCAAAGGATGCTGGGAAATTTTTCGGAATTTTGCTTCTTCATCAGCTGAATTTTCGGGGGCAGAGCTTTGAACTCGAGTACACCTGCATTCATACTGGTGTTAAGACAGATGCGTCTATCTACTCAGCATTTTAATGCCCCGATGCTTTGTAATTGGTCTCCAACTTTTGCTTTTTTGTTGCTATTATTTAATATATTTTTTAATCCACAATTAGGGAATAAATTTAGGCTCGTTCAAAAGGATTTAATAAGTGACATTGGATTTTGTGTGGCTAAGTGAATCGAGGCATCTGCCTTAAAACTAGGTGAACTCGACTCAAAATATCAGCACTGGAAAAATATGTATGTCACATGTTGGAGCATATCCGACAGGAATAAAGAAATTATGTTGGGCAAATATTCATATACAGCTCATAAAAATGTTATTTGTGTATTTTCACACTAATGCGTCCTAACCCCACTTTTGTGTGATGAAACTCATTAGCGTTGAAGTGGCTCTCACTGAAATGATGGGGCTGAAAGCGTTGCTTGAGTGCTGTCGGAAAACGACTTAATATCTCACACGTTTGAGCAAGCAAGCGTATTATATTGCCTTTAGTTTTAAATTTGCTTGTGCTCATTGCTAAAAGGCTTAGTATTATAAATGCATTGCAAATAGCACAAGCCACAAAATGGCCAAGCATTTTGATGAGTTTAAGCTTGAATGAAAGCAAAATTTGAAAGCTTCTACTTATTTGATATAAAACAAAATGCATTTTCTTAATCCTGAGGTGTTAAAGTATGTGAGAGAATGCGAGCTATGCAACGGTTTTGTGGAGTTGAGAATGTAAGATTCCTTGAACATTATGCTTGATATGAAAAGTGCGATGCACAACTAAGGAAATTTTTGTTAATAACTCTATTGGGAACTTGAAAAAAAAATGTGTTGTGCTTATATAATTTTTGTGGATGAACCCAATGTTTTCGTGAATTGTGTAATTTATCTAATGCTTGATATCTGATATGCTGCATTTGAATATAAGCTTGAAGTGCTTGAAACGAACGACTTTTAGCTTATACTTAAAAAAAATGTAAAACCTTTACAAATCTTTTTTTCAGCTTCTAATGTTTTCTAAAATATAAATCCAGAAACAACTTAACAAGATCAATATTGAGTGAGTGATTTTGTTTGATCTAACAGCTAGCAGTCTCTTAACATGAGCATTAAAAAATTGCGCTAGTCTATGATTGACGCCTTAAATTGTTGCTTGAATAAAATTAAACATTAATTAAACAGTGGCGCAGCTCAACTCTCAACTGCCAATATGAGCAGGAAAAACGTGATATTAAGTATTTATAGCTCATGATTGATGCGTTCAGTACTTGATTGAGTAAATGTGAATAGTAAATATTTTCATGAAAGAAAATGTTGCCCTTGTGTTTAAGCTTGAAGTGTTGCATGATCAAGGTGGCCTGTCAAAACGAAATTGAAGATGCTTGAACAATATCAAGCTATGCTTGAAGTTGATTTTATTTACTTTTAACTTGATTTAATTTGATTTTAAATAACTTTTAACCACAAACTGCAAAATAACTAACAACTTCACATTGAGAATTTGTATGCGGTGATTGATATCTTGTAGCCCTTGCTTGCTCACAATAATTCACATTTTATAAATGTTCATGTTTGAAAAAGTATTTATTGCACTTTTTAAATATAATTGATCCCTGATTGAACTCTCTAGTTGCTGCCTTAAAAAGAAAATCTATTTCTTTCGCAGTCCGTTTAAATCACACCGTGATATTCACTTTCTCTAAACACATTTTTGGTCTTTTTACATTTGATTGATCCCTGATTGATATTTTTGGTTATCGCTTTGATAAGAAAACGTCTTTACTTTAGAAGCTTTTTTAAGCATGTCTTTAAATTGGTTTTTGCAATTTCTCTAAATGATTGACCCGTGATTGATGTCCCTAGATTCTGCGTTATAAAAAAATGTATTGTAAAGTATTTAAACACAACGTATTTCGTGACTTTCTATGAACACTTTTTATACATAATTGACCATGATTGAGTGCTGTCTATTTGCTGTTTATATTTGAAGCTTTTTAAGCATATCAGTATATCTCAATATCCGTGAATTAGTTTTCGCAATTTATCGAAATGATTGATCCGTGATTGATGCTCTTAGTTGCTGCTTCAATAAGAAAATGTGCTTCCTCTCGAAGCCTTTCTAAGCAAAACAGTATTTCTACGTTTCCATGAACTAATTTTTGCACTTTTTATTTATGAGTGATCCGTGATTGATATCTTCGGTTATTGCTTGCTACAAAAGTATGTTTCTCTTCGAGACTTTTACGAGCATTACAGGATTTCTTAGTGTCTGAATAATTATTTGCAATTTTAATGATTGACCAATGACTGATGTCTTTAGTCTTTTCCTTTTCAACCTTTTCCTAACATTTCGAAATTGCTCTTTTTCTATGAGGTAATTTTTTACATTTTACATATGATTGTTCTATGATTGATGCCTTTAGTTGTGGTTTTATTAAGTCCTTTTCTGTTTGTTATTCATATCAACATTTCTCATTTTATATGAGCTAATTTTTTCAACGTATTCGCCATTTAGACCTGATTTTCCTTAAATTCGCTTTCGGAAATATGTATCCAGTATATCCAACGGTTTTTCTTAAAGATGATTTGTGGCTATTTTCAAGCGGTTTCAAAACAGGTGGCCTTCGTGCATCCAATCTCAGTGCGCGAATACTTTTATGTGTATTTTTGCTATCATAATATCCATAGGACATCAATCCGTGCTTGAATAAGTGGTTGATTAGAGTATTAGCAATATACAATAAGATTTGGATTCCAATACTTTCCTAAATAACTCGTATGTTTAAGACTTTTTTACATCTCAGGTTACAAAAGTTATGTGCATGCTCGATAATACGCTTAGAGACTTCACGATTGAACAACTTAAACTTGTAATTTTTCCACGAGACTGGTATTTTATTTAGTTTCAAAAAAATATTTTAAATACCATATTTTGATGGAAATACGCTATAAACTAATGCTTGACTGCATGCTTGAAGATACGCAATTTTAAGCGCCGCGAGTTTTGAGAGAAAGAATTTCATAAATTCAACTTAGATTTATTAAATTTAGTAAATAGTGTATAAGCTGTGATTGATTTCATGATTGATCACATACTCCCTAATAAATTCAAGCAAACTTTGTGTATAAAAATTGCAACTCATTTGATAAACGTGGTTTTGCTGCTGAAATATCTTTAACCTTATTTGCTGTGCTTGATGCCTGGACTGATCACATACTCCGTAATGAATTCAAATGCTTGACACAGGACTGCATTTGAAAGTTATACAGGAAGCTAGATATCTTCATAATCGCCTTCAATTTGCTGCTCAGCTTGATTAAGATGTTGCTAACCATTGAAAAGTTGAAAAAATGCGATGAGCAAAGAAAACAGCCAACAAAATCGTATCCGCTAAAGGAAATCGCATAGAAAAAAGAAATGCAGGCATTGCGCATACTACTTTTTTCCCATAAGTGGCGTCATGCCAGTGCCATATTAGACTTGTCTCTATTTCACACTGAGATTGACGCTTGTTTTTTTTTCCTCAACCTCTACGCTTTCTTTCTCTTGATCTTTTTTATATGCTTGCAATTGGGTCAAGTTTATGTGGCATAACGTCCAAGTGAACATTTGCCATTTTATACATCACCACTCATTCACACACATACACATGCAGCCACACTGACGCTTGCTTGAATAGGTTTGGCAATGAGGTGCGTTGTTGCAGGCTTACAGGATACTTCAGCTCGAGTGTGAAAAAGATTGCAAAATTAAATTGTGAACATGTTTTTTTGTATATGTTTTTTTTTGGATTTGTATAATTTGATAAATGATAGCATACTTTTAGACGCAAAGCCATTTTCGAGTATTTACTTGTTTACTCTTACTATTTACTTATTCTAAGACAGCTGTATTTTATTTATTTATTAATCATCATCTTTTTTCTCTTTTCAGGTAAGTTTCAACCAAATAACTCTGGTGCAGTTAGTGAGTACATACATACACACATTTTTCACCGACACATATATAGAATGAATACAATATTGTTACTTTAATTTTAACTAACGTATGTATTTGCAAAAAAAGCATGAAATTAAGTATTGTGCCCGAAAATATTTTTTTTTTTTACTTTAAGAGATTTTTTTCTACTAGTTTGAGAAATGAAATAGTTTCGAAATAATTTCGAATATATCCTGAAATTCTTCGTAAAAATTGCAAAATAGTCCGGGATGGATCGTCCAGTAGGACATGTTTCTGAATTTCAGTTCTTCAGCAGCTAGTTTTGAACTCGAAATCTCCTACATTTATACTGGTGCAAAGGCAGATGCCTCTATCCACTTAGCCATATGATTGCGCAGTTGCCCGTCTTGTAATTTGTCGCTACGTATTGCCTTTTTCGCTGCTTTTCCTTTTATACTCAATCGAGGTACTTTTATACTATTTTTTTTTATCCAAATTGTAGGGAATATTTTTTGGCTCGTTCAACAGAACTTGATCAGTGACATTGGATTTTCTAGCAGCGCATTATAAGCAATGCTTCGGCTACTCACTATTATATCAATATCATTTATACAGCTGCGTTCAAAATCTTAGTATTGGACATACGTAAAAAAATGGAGCATATGAAGCGCCAGCTATAATTTCCAATGGCTTACCCAATGACAGCCAAAAAAAATCATGTCCAAACCATAATGCTGGAACCTCCACACTTTACGGTTTTTGTTGTATACTTTGGATGATATTCGGTTTAAAGTGACCTTATATATTGGCGTGGTCCCTTTCCACTGTACATGACAATCTTCGACTCGTCTGACCATAAAATGTTGCGCCATTTGGCCAAAGGCTAATTCAAAAGTTCTTTGGCGAATTGAACTCTCTTTTGCACATACGTTTTATTCAACAACGGTTTTTTCTTGGACTGTAGGACTCCTTTCCTCCTTTGAAAGACTATCCACTAAAACCTAACCTGCCACGGCCCGCGCAAGCTCCCGTATCAAGGACAGCATTTAACATTACATCGAGCTTGGGTGCACGCTACATGAGCCCCATAGCTACTCACATATATTATCGTGCTTATAACTACGCTTAAAGGTTCTCAGTCAATGCGATATAAACAAAATTAAGAAATGCAGTCCACTTCTACGCTTACCTTTAGTCAAAGAACCTTTAATTTGTTTCGATATCTCATTGTTAGGTTAGGTTGAACTGGCCGGTCCATGAGGACCTCACGTAGACTGAATAAGTCAGTAGTGTTACCAGAAGTTTGTTTTAACGACCAAACTGAAAAACCATATCAAAACCCAGGACCTATGTTATAAAATAACTCCGTCCTCCGCCTCATTGTACTGAAGATAATAAATATTTTGCAATAAAATAAATCTTTTCGAACAAAGACATGCCATGCTTGCTGCCCTCTTTGTTTAACAATAATGAGCTTTCAATAATCAACTCTTTGGCGCATACGTATGAAAAACTTACTTCTATTGTTTCTGCCTTCTTTTACAATTAATTTCTTTTTCACAGAATTTTTTATGCTTTTTAGTGACAAAGAGAGAAATAGTTTTCCATTTTCCAAAACTCATTTAAATTAGAATTTATCAACTTCTTCAGGTACATAATTGCACCGCAAGTCAATCTTTCATAAAAACCCAGTAGTATTAGAGTTTCTATGGCGACCAGAGATTTCAATTAAATGATATTAATATGTCAATTGTAACAGACCTCGTTTGAATGTCCATCTCTAAGCTCATATATTGAACTTTGTTTTGTAATGAAATTCATCCTGTTGAAGCACTTACCAGCCCTCCAAGAGTTTTCCAATTCGTAGCCCTCTTTGGCATGACGCATTCAAACGACAGTTAAAAAAAATCGTGCCTAAAAGTATGCAACTGCTTTTGCAGGGCAACTTATAGCAATAATGTGCTTTCAACAATCAACTCCTAGGCGCATTCGGATGAAAAACTTACTTTTAGGAATTACGTCTTCCTTTTTTACTCCCATCCCAAGTCAATATTCCACAGGAAAGCCCTACAGTCCCACGCATACAGAAGCTCGCACATACAAATGATAGCAGTATACCAATTGTCATATACCTTGTTTGAATGTTGACTTTTAGGCGAATAAATTATCCAATTCTTTCAAGTTGGCTTATTTTCTTAGACATGCAATTGTTTTTGAACTCGCAGAAATATAAATATATCCAGTAGAATACAAATTTACCTTATGAAATGGGCAAACAATGCAAGCCTACGGCCAATAGCTTTATGTAGGAAAACTGCTTTGGATAGAAATAGCAATCTAAAAGGAAAATGAATGTCATACCAAGCAAAAACAGACAGTAAGACAAATGCACTTGAATATGCAAAGAGACATTTAAAAAAGCCTTCATGCGAACAGTGTGCAGTCATTCTCATTCTCAAAATAAAACTTCAATATCCCGTAAGCTACGAATTCATCGTCACCTTGCATTTTCCGCTCTTTCTATTTTGCATTATTCGCATTTCTTTTAATCCAGTTAACAATTAACTTACTGCTATTGTTATATTTTTTGCTCCAAGGCAGTCGAACTACTCAATGTTATTTACATGTGTTTGTCGCATAAACTTTCATTGCTCCAGCTTTCTAAAACGTTTCTTGTTACTAACCCACGCAATCTTCATCGTACTCAAAATAAAATAACCTCACGCTTTTATTTATTTTTCTGATCAACGCCCTAGATTGATGAGGAGTGTGATGACTAGTACCTAAGACCTACCCAATTATTTTCTAGCTTTTAGTATTATTATTACTTAATGTAAGTATTGTTTTCAAAACAGTTTTCCTGCAAAAATTTTTTAAAATATTTTATTACTAGAATTTCACAAAGACAATATGAATTTATATACTCCAAAGTATTTTAAAGTCACTTCTTCCGAGACTTGCACTTTTTACTTACATTTTGCTTACAAAATTGGAACTTATTTGCTCCAAAGTATTTTGATGTCACTTCTACCGGACTGTATGTAATATTTGTTCAATGAGCCCAATCGACCTCGTTCCTGGCGCCACCTGACGGCGATTTTTTGTAGGCCACTTTCTATTCATGTATGTAATATTTGTTTCAAATATGAGCCAAATCAGACCACAAATACAGGTCGCTTTATATTCATGTGTGTAATGCGTCTTCCAAATATGAGCCAAATCGGATCACATATACTATTTTTTGAATATCTTGATACTTGCGCACCTGGCGGTGATGTTTTTATAGGTCGCTTTCTATTCATGTATGTAATATGTGTTCCAAATACGATCCCAATCGGACCCCAAATAATATCTTTTTGAATATCTCGATCCTTGCGCCACCTGGCTGCGATTTTTTCGTAGGTCGCTTTCTATTCATATATGTAATATGTGTTTCAAATATGAGCCACATCGGACCACAAATACAATTTTTTTTTTTTTTTTTTGAATATTTCGGATCAATGCGCCACCTAGCGGAGTTTTTTCTTTTCATTGCATTGCCGGGAAGTTACTTAAATTTCAATTACAAAATTCGTAAACAAGGCTGCACAGATTCAAGCTAAATAAAACCGTTCAAAAAGGCATTCAATATACATTTCACTTACTCTGACTTGAAACTACCTACCCTTTGGCCTGCTTCTGGAGGTCATTGTGTATATATTTATTGCATGGCTTAGCTTAAGTAAAGAGACTGGAACAAGTGCAATGTTGATTTTAAATGCTTCAAGTGTACATTACAAAATAGTTATTTGCATTAGCATATCAATCTATCATTTAGTCGCTATATACTCGTACTCTAGCTCATCTTGTCACCCCTCGTGGCAAACCCCTCACCAATCGGTATCTGTGTGTTTTAATCTGCTGGCTTTCATTGCATTGCTTGCTGCATATTTACTACGCTTGTAAGTGCTTTTTGTAATATTAAAATATTATTAGTCGCTTTTGCAATGACTGAGTACGTATTTATCAGCATAGGATAATAACGTAATATATGTATACGTCCTTTTAAAACTAAAGGACTTAATTTAGTAGGTACGTATTTTCCCGGAAGCTGAAAACGATACTAAAGTGCTTGTGTGCACATTTTTATTTTTTAGTTTTGTTTTTCTTTGGAAAAGCTTATGAAATTTAGTTAAGCTTTCATTTGAATAATGTATAATAAACAAGAATGTAGAAGAGCCTAAAAGTATGCAATGCTTTTAATGAAACCTTTTCTTAAAGTAGCGGGTAGAAACACGAGTTTACTGCTGGAAGTCGCTTAAAAATTACAAAGCCATAGAATTTTGGGAACGATTTCAGATAAGTATGGCTTCAGTTAATCGCTTCTGCGATGTACGGTCTTCCGCTTGTAAATTGTAGACTACCTACTTCTTCAAAAGTATTCTTTGTGGGGAAGTACAATTCGTTGCTAGATAGCAGCCAGGTTCCAATCCCGGGACAAGTAACGTCAAAAATATTAAAAAAATTTACATTTAATATTGTATCCAAACGGGATCGCTCCTTGGCAGTGGTTTCTGTCTGTTAAAACACGCACTCCAGGTTTAAAGCCGCTGGAGTTAGCAGCCCCATCTTGGGCGCTAGTTTTGCCACTTATTGCAATCGGACTCAGCCTTTAACGCATAAAGAAAGGACTTTTAATCATTATCCCTTTAAAAAAAAACTTTTGAAGAGCTATCGAAACGGCACGGCACTATGTGATCAAAGGCGCAATAGCAAGTCCCACGTTGGGCGCTTGTTCTACCTACTCATGCCGGGAATTTCTAAGGCCCAAAAGTAGGTGTTTCTAATCGGACCCGACCTATAACGAGAAAGGGCATATCCAAAGAGCACTCGGTTATCAAAGCCGCAATAGTCGGCCCACGTTGGGCGCTAGTTTTCCCTACTTATTTCGCAGTTTCTAAGATACAAATGTATGCGTTTCTAAGCAGACGGAAAAAGGGCTTCAACCCCACTTCGTAACCAAAGCTTCAATGCACAGCCCCACATTGGGCGCTACTTTGGCAACAGCCTATCGAAGCATTCTCAGGCCTAAACGAAAATGGGGCTTTTAATTAATTTCGACGTGTCGATTATTTTAACCGATTTTTATACCTTTCATGAATATGAAATGGTATATTAACTTTGGTCCGATGTTTGTAACGTTGAGAAATATAGAAGATAGACTCACCATTAATCATACCGAATTGATCAGGGCGACGAAATGAGTTGATATAGCCATGTCCGTCTGTCCGTCCGTTCGTCCGTCCGTCTGTCTGTTTGAACGCAAACTAGTCCCTCAAATTTTGAGATATCTCAATGAAAGTTGGCACAAGGATGTATTTTTGTATTATATTAGACATTTGTCGGATCCGCTAGGATTGGACCACTGTACCATATATCTCCCATACAACCGATCGTTCAGATAAGAAGATTTTGGTCATTCCTGCCGGAATTTTAAGTATAAACGTTAACTCGGTGATATATATTCTAATATATCATAGAAGATATCCTGAAAAAATCACTTTGATCGGAGCTATATATAGTATATATCCCATACAACCGATCGTTCAGATAGAAAGATTTTTGGCAGTTTCTCCCCTAATTTCCAATATAAAAACGTGAAACTTGGTGATATTTATTCTAATATATCATAGATTTTCGGCCACCGTGGTGTGATGGTAGCGTGCTCCGCCTACCACACCGAATGCCCTGGGTTCACACCCCGGGCAAAGCAACATCAAATTTTTAGAAATAAGGATTTTCAATTAGAAGAAACTTTTTCTAAGCGGGGTCGCACCTCGGCAGTGTTTGGCAAGTACTCCGAGTGTATTTCTGCTATGTACATCTGTTCACTATATATTTCTTATCTTATACATCCGATTATTTGCAGATTACGAACGGGATAAGATTACTGTTCAGCCCCATTCATGAAAGGTAAGAAGTCTTCGGCACAGCCGAAGACAGTCCCTTCCTTACGTGCTTTTAATTGTATTATATTACTTCGATTCCTATATGGTTTTCAAAGATAAGAAACTATCGTAAACGATTTTAGTTCACTTTGCATAGTTTCAGTTACAAATATTATATAATTACAGATGTTCGTAAAATATCAAAAAAAAACGAACTTAGTTCACGAAATTTGTTTAAAAAAATGCCACTACTATTATCGCCGCTGTGCATACAAAAAAATGAGCTTAAGGCAAAATTCTTTGCATAAAATAAATAACAACACTAAAATATTTTTTATGGCTAGTATAAACTCATTCATTCTTATTTTTATTTGCACTAAAAAATGCTTTAATTGTATAATTTTTTGCTCAACTTTGCACCATAAACAATTAATTTGCATAATAATTTTTTCGACTGCGAAAATGCACTTTTTCAGCGGTGACAACTTGACAAGAAATATATTTAATTAAATTTGAAGTTGAAAAAAAACCTGCTTTTGTATGCAATTTTGGTTCACACTTGATATTAGTTTTGTTGGCGATAAAAAGAAGAATCTAAGCTTTATAACAAATGCGTAATATTAGCAGAAAAATGCTCTTAAATTATTTCAAGGCGGGTTTTCAATAGTTAAATATCTTAGTAAATATACTCTGTGAGCAAAGCGATGTTAGTTAATAACGTAAATATTCCATTCATCTAAAAGTGCCTCCTAGCTTCAGCGTAAATGACATATTTGAAGTTGAATGGCAACTGTACTCAAAAACATTTGTAATAAAAAACTGTGAAATATTCTTTAGTAATTCTCAAAAATCTCCTGTATATCTGATGCTGTAAGCCTTCAAGCAGGTCTACATAAAGCAGCTGATTGGTACAAAACAAATCACCCGCATCTTAATATTAGTAAATTTTTGACGCTTTCGCATTTTCATTTGACACTCTATCATTCACAAACGACTCTTCTCATACCGGTGTGACGCTTTCATTGCTTACTTTCATTCGCCGGTGCAAGTGCAGACTTCACTAAAAGTTCTTTATACTTCTGTATTACGTTCCAAGTGGGAATAAGCATTTTTTATATGGAGGCCATATAAAGATTACCATAATAAAATACTAGAACGAGTGTAAAAGACTTTTGTAAATTTTGTCCTTCGCGGTCTAAACTTTGTGGATTCATTCGCCCATATAATTCAAGATGCCTCCCTATTAACTTTTATACATTACACAATAGAAAATCATACCATCTATTGGCTTTGTGTTCGACATTATTGAAGGGTTAGCAGATGTTTCATTTCTTTTGGAACGGACTATTATAGTGGTAAGCGCTTGAAATTCAGGACAGTGGTACCTCTTTGCCAAAAAATAATATTTGAGAAACTTTTCATTTCGGGAAGTGGACCAGGAGCTTACCTATTCCACAAAATCTCATTTTTGGTGCAATTCCTTTTGAAATGTATTATTTAGGCAGCCTTTCGAAAAAGTAAAATAACAGATCGGAGTGGGAATACAAGAGGGTGAGAAAGAGAAGGGAGGGTTAGGGGGAAAGAAGAAAGTATGAGTAGAAAAGGATAATAAAAATGAAAAAAATTGAGGGGAAGATGGGATGGTGGAGAAGCATGTGCAAGGAAGGAGATGCAGATGAATATAGGGCGGTGAATGTAATGGCAAGAACGTGGAATTAGAAGAGAGATAAATCGAGAATGTAAGAGGGAGAATATACGGAGGACAGGCAGGGTTTAAATATGGAGAGAAGGGGGAGGGGCAAGAAGCTTTTTTTTTTCTTTGCAGAAGCTACAATATGATAAAATCCTCTGTTTATTGGTAGATTAATAGTATCGCAGGATAGGAGAATTTGTCCATTATCTATCGTTATGTTATTTATAAAAATGAAAGCGATTTCAAAAATTGCGTTAGTTTCGTAAAGGTTTATACACACAGAGATATTGAAATCGGTCGGCCAGGTGAAGCAGGTATTCGATATTTGGAATACAGATTTCATATATGAGGAAATTGAGGTGATAGAGGGGCTTCTAATGGGAGTGAGACTAGGACTGGAAATGGAAATGTGAAATTTAGCGGAAGTAGGAGTGGGAGTGGATTTGGGAGTGGAGGTGGGATTGGAATGGACAAAGAATTATAAGAAAAATGGAAAGCGTAGAAAATAATGGAATAGATAGTGAACACGGAAAGCCAGGCTCAATTTTTAAATGTAGGAAAACCAATTTTAGGGCAGCACAAAAATCGAGGTAATGTCGGACATAAGAGAATTGCTAGTTTAAAGTTATAAATTTGTAGGTGCTCAGGATAAATGAACTTTTTTTTTTAACTCAGCACGTCGAAATAATCAATTCGCCTTTTATTGATAAAAAAAATATACGTATAGTTATAAGAGTTCAGAAAAGAAACGAAACTATGACAAATTTTAATTTCAAAAGATAAATACTTCTGTCCTCGTCTTTCCTGCTTGATGGATCATATGAAACTCTCTCAAACGGATTGAGACGTCTACCGTCGACACATCGAGTGTTGCACCCTTTTTGTCAACTCATCGGCTTTTCGCTACATTCTATCCCTCCTTCTTTTGAAAAAATTTGAATCTACTGGTTACGATATTTGAAAATTCCATGCATACAAATAAGCTCGCCCTAATGTATTTTTTTTATTGCTTACAACAATAGTTGATACCCATTTCATATTTAAATCTGAATACTTACAGGTCATACGAAATGACAAGCCAAAGTTCAACTTTAAGAGTAGTGAATCGTAAAAATAGTCATTAACAAATAATTAAAATAAATATAAACAGCGATAAATTATTTTTGTACTTTAATAGGTACACACATACATAAGTATGTGAGTAACAGTCATTTATTGACGAGTCAGGCACACTTGGTGTGAGTGCTGGAAAAATAGAACGCAATGAAAACACAGCTGTTCTTATTCCCCCAAGCTTTATTTAGCGCTTACCAAGGTGCAAATGTATGAGCAAAAATATTTATTTAAGCGTTCTAGGGCTATGTTGATTCGAAGTATTTTTTTTCAAATTCTTACCAGAGTTTTTGTGTCTGAGGAAAATATTTTATTTAAAGTATGATATGAAAGTCGGCTACCAAATCCTCTTAGCAGTCAATATCCATGTTGTCACCAGCACATTACACACCAGAGCTGGGCAGCATCGGCAAAATTCTTTTAGTTTGCTTTTAATTGTGCACACCTTACCAAAAAGAGGAAAAAGAATTCCCGAAGGAGTCACAAAAAGCTCGATTTTGGGACCTTTTCAATCAGTATCATTACTTTCCTGGAGCCCTAAATGCGCAAAAATCGTTCGACACCAACTCCACTAAAAGGGCTGAAATGACTCCGCATCCGAAAAATTTGGCGCATTTTCTTAAACTTGTTAAGTGATTTATAGAGCATATTAGAAAGCTTCTTGTATATGCCAATAGGACTGAGTTATTTTATAACAATGGTTCTCGTTTCTGATAAGATTTTTCAGTTTGATCGTTGAGCAAACTTCTGGTAATTCCATGGACTCATTGAGTTCAACCTAACCTAATTTGCAGTCATATTGAAATTGGAGTGTTTGTGTTTGTAGACACCTGTTTAGATAGTTTAGAAACATTTTGGAGCTTCGTTGGAAGCATTTGTATTCCCCAACTGTCACCGTGAAAACTACTGAACTCGAGCTTACTTTCGAATTTGAAAAATATTGAGTTGAATATAAGTTTTTATTATGGACTTTTTCGTCGCGAAGGTGAACATTCAGTTTCACGAAACAATTTAACCAAAAAATAATTTTTTCTACAGTGCGATTGATCGCTTACCAAAAATTTTGGTTTATCACAATTCAGATTACTAAATGAATCGATTAATTGTATTCTTTGATTAAACAAAAATGAAATTTCCTTAAGTAATCAGTGGGATTAATTGCTTAATAAACATTTTGGTTAATCACAATTCATATTATTAAATTAATTGATTAATTGCATTTTGTGATCAAACAAAAATGAAGTTTCCTTGAGTAATTGCTTAATAAAAAGTTCAATTAATCACAATTCAGATTACTAAATTAATCGATTAATTAAATTTTTGGTTAATCAAAAATTAATTTTCCTTGACTAATCGGTTCTTTGTTTAATCAAAAAGCAGACTATTTGAATAACCGCCTTCGTGATTAACCACTGTGTAATCAATTAGTAGTAACTAGTCGACTAGTATTTAGTCATATTTCTTGCACCCTCCATATTTTATCTATTCGTGGCCGGCTATTACTTAAAAATAAGATATTTTTTATATTTTTTACAGTAAAAAGAGCAATTTCTGATTACCCATTTTTTTAAATTACTCAAGCAATGTTCGATTTTGATTATTTAAAGTTTTGGTTAATCCATTAATCGATCAACGAAGCAATTGATTATTCAAATAATGCGTTTAATTGAATAAAGGCACAACCGTAAAACATGATATTTCAATTCAATTTATTTGTGAAATGGGTTGTTAATTGATAATTTGACTTCAACTTATAAAAATATATATTTTTCTCAGAGTTTCATAGAATGAACTCATATTTGTACTTTGGAGAAGTTCCTTTCAATGTCCACACTCAAGGTGCTCCTGGCTCCCGTCATTAGCAGATAACTGCTATCCTTAATTAAGTTAATTAATGATTGGAAACAATTTGTTTTGAGCTGCAGTCCATTTGTATCACTGCTTAGTGTTATAATACAGTGATGGTCACCTAAAGAGCACACTTTTATTTTTAGACAGTATGTACAACTGGGGTGTGTAGGGGCCGCCAAATAATAACAGCAGTATTGCTTAATTGCTACTTTATTGATGAAGTGTTGCTGATACTCAAGCCGGCAATGTGCTGCAGTGGCGCAGTAAAAATGTGTATGTATTGTTTGATTTGCTAGTGATGATCAATAGTAAATTAATTTTTCATTCAACAAACGCACGACATTGCCACCCCTGCTCAAACTTTGCCAAAGAACGTCCTAAAAAGTAACACTTGTGCAACAATTGCAGCTCAAACAAAGCCAAATAACGTCTATAAATTTCGTAACTAGGACTATGCAAGCCAAACTCACAAATGTGTTCGAGAGAATTAGAAAACTGGCAGCAATTTAAGTAGCAATTCGAATTTTTTTTTTGACTTCTCTGAATTTTTTTGTGTATGCAGGTTTGTAGCTCAAGCAATTCTTGTGCAGCCAAGTACAGGTTATAGATCGTTCGAAATTCGCATTGATTTTTGAAAATATTTTTCCAAAAGCTTTTATGTAATATAAAACGTTTTTATGTAATATAAAAAATAATTTTTCACGCTTTATATAGAAGAACATCTAAAACAACCTGCGGAATAAAAATTTCAAAACTCAGTGCGAAATTTGAGAGACCAATAACTTGTAATTTGTTAGACTAAAATTGATTGGGCTACAAAACTGCATACTCAGAATATTCGTACTCGGAGTACTACAAATAACAAGCTTGAGAGTTTCGTGAATTTTTTTTTAATTTTCGATTTATTTCGAAACCATTTTTGAGATTTATTTGTTTTAATGAAGCTTTGTGACCGATTAATAAGCAAAGTTTAATTTTTCTTTTACCCTCCTACGCGTTTCGAAAGTCTCAAGTCTTCCTCATGAAGTCTGAGTAAGATTGAGATTGATTTGCATAGATACAGTTATGAAAGGTATAGAAGTTTTTTTCCTTAAATATCGAAAATAAAAAAAGAATTTAATTGACGAAACTGATTTAAAAAACAACTGCCTCTGCTAATTTTCTGTGCATTGCTTTATGTACGAGACTCCTCAGCATACCAATCTCCTCTCTCTCGCTTGCTTTAATAGTTGTCATCAAATTTCAGTTCATTTATTAAAGTCTGTTAAATAACAATAAATTTTCAGCACCTAAATTAAAATTTCATAGATAATTGTTGAAGAGACAGCCACTAGCGTTTTGTTGTTGGAAATTTAATTTTCTTAAATATTTTTTTTACCGAGGCAAGCTCACAAGTTCATTATTTAGCTGATATGTCCAAGCTGAAGTGTCAGTGACTAAATAATCGCATGAAAAATTAGCTAATACGCTGCACTTAAATCTAAAAATTTTCCATTTTTCATTTAAATCATAATTTTGCATTTTTTGTTTGTTGATCTTTCATCCTTTTTTTCTCATCTTTGCATTGACACTTTTATTATTTATTTTGTAATTAATCGTTTACTGCCACTGGTCAGCCTTTAAGCTTTTTGTAGATTGGCTTCGATCAATGCTTAAGCGAAATTGAGCTGTGTTTAGATTAATGTTGAGACGAAGGCGCAATTTAATTTAATCTTTTAACCTGGTAAAGTATGCATTAGGGTGTGTGCATGTCAGGGATGCGATAAGCGATAAGAGCGTTAGTTGCATTTGCAATTTAAGTTTTGAAAATTGAACAGCTATAATATTTATAATAATGAGTGATTCAGAGGAAGAAAATATGTTGTTGTTGACGCCTACTGCTGCATATTATCATATACATAATACTGTAAGGGAAAAACGTCAGTTTTCGGCGTATGCTATAAATCAATCAAGACTAGAACTTGGAGAATTTCACCATCTCTATAGTAGTTTGAGACAGGATCCAAAAAAGTTTTTCGAATATATGAGAATGACAAGCGATACTATGTTACTATTATTATTAATTACTATGTATTATTAAGCTTAAATTGATATTTTAAGCAACAATTTTACAATAAAAAACATTAAAACATATTATTGCACTTGTATTGAATTGTTTGGATATATGTTGCCACAATTTATCCAAAATGAACCTGTTGTGGTGATTTGGATCTTTTTGATCCCAAATTGCAGGTTTTAAAAATACTGCACTTATCTAATCTTCTGTGTCCATCATCGATAATAGCGAAGAAATTACTGACCTACAATTTCTACGCTCTTATCGATGATAACGAGCGAAGAGTGAGTTAGCACGCTGCTCCGACATGCACACTTCTGATAAAATACATGCATTAATTTTCTACGCTTCGCTCTTATCACCGCTCTTATCGCTTATCGCATCTCTGACATGCACGCACCCTTATATGTAGATTTGGGTGGTTATGTCATATAGCCGATTTTTTCCAGGGTCACTCCTTAAAAGATTGGAACCGGTTAAGACCTTTTGCTCAGTGGTTTAAGTGAGATTACCACCCTATAAAAACTTAATACACTGGAATATGAACTTTAACCATTGTGCGACATCTTTAACCATCTCTAACCGGGATCACAATCTATATGTAATATTTCTGGCCATGGTATTTACGGTGGAAAGGGAAAGAGACTGGGAAGAATCAGTTTTTTATGTACATAAGAATCACCCTAATGCAGATATTATGTATGTACTTGCTGTATTGAAGTCGATTTATTAATGTATGCTTGAAGTGTGCGATGTGTGACAGTTGAAGGAGACAGGGGGCTCAAAATAAATTGCTTGTTCATTTTAAAAACATGCAAGCATTTGGTATTCAATTATCGAATTTAGAAAATATGATTCATGAATGTATAATAAATGACTTGCGTATATTTTTTGAGTACCATTCTTGCTTTGAAAGAAAAATGTTCAAAGGCTTTTGGGATTAAAATGATTAGATAGGCTTTTGAAATGTTTTGAGTGGAGACTTTAATTGCATATTAATTGTTAATAAAAGGCACTAACGGTTTTGAGGAGAGCTAAAGCGCTTCCCAAGGCAGTCGGTTCTATGTACCGGAGCGACTCGGGATTTTTCCCGACCAAGGACTGTCATTTCAGTGTGACCCCATTTAATTTGTTTCGTCCCTCCCACAAATTGTCATCCTCCCAGCAGCTCCTTGCAGCAGGACTGCTACATATTCTCTTACTCCGGGAAGGTATCGAACCCAATCCGGGTCCGTCTCCTGACCCCGGTCCTGAGAAATGGTTTTGCTGCATTTGCCAGAAAAGAATCTTTTTAGGACGGACATACTCTGTTCAGTGTGTCTCGTGCAAGGGATTGTTGCATCGGACAGGTTGTTCTGGGCTTGATCCCAAAACCCGACGTCCACGTAACTTTTATAAATCTTTTGTGGCTCCTTGCTGCTCACGCCCAAGGGCGTCCCGTAGTCTACGCCTAAGCGTATCCCTACTACCTTCCAGCAGCTTCGCTGCTCAGCAAGCCACAACAAGTACCCGCTGCTGCTCGCGCCCCACGGCGCCAACAACTCAAACAGCTGATACCACTCATAACTACTACCTTCGTAGTAGAGCTGGTAGCAATGCTGAGCATCAGCCCCTGCCCCCGTCTTCTTCTCCCCCCTCTTTTCTGGCAGCAATCGTGCAGGTCAGGGAAACAGACTCTTAGTCCCTACCTCCGTTTGCACCGTCTGCCAGCACAGAATATATAGGTTTGCGACATCCGCTCAATGCAGCTCCTGACTTGGGTGGTGCCACTTTCCTAGACGCACACCCCTCGACGGGTTTCATCGCGCCATGTTGCCAAGTCGCAAACCCAAATCATCCGGGTACCCCAATGCTTGCCCAAGGGCGCCCAGTCCCAAGGCCACAACAGCAATTGCGTCCTGGCCTTCCACAACCTAGGCGTAGTCACCCGTCACTTACCCCTAGAGTGGCGGCGTCACCCATCATGCACTTCAGAATTCTGCAGTTCAACTGTAATGGACTAACTGGGAAGATTACGGAGATAGTCGATTTCATGAAGCGGCACAACATCCGCATTGCTGCGATTCAAGAGACTAAACTCACAGCAAGATCTGCATTGCAGACCTGCTCTGGTTATAATGTTCACAGGAAAGACCGCGAGAGCGGAAATGGAGGCGGCCTCGCGTTTATTATACACCACTCTGTGAAATATTATATATTTGATCCTGGCATCGACCGCAGGAACTATGTCTTAGAACGTCAAGGCCTATCTGTCCGGTCATGCGATGCAAATCTAGAAATCATCAACATCTACATCCCTCCTGTCACCTGTTGCCCCAGTGGATACCGCCCTAATATCGAGGCCTTACTCACTGGCAACAATCGCATTATCTTAGGCGATTTCAATGCCCATCACGACCTATGGCATTCAAACTTGCGGGCGGACAGTAGGGGTGAGATGTTGGCGGATCAAAAAGACGAAACGACGTTCTGCACAATAAACGGAGACGCCCCCACACGTATGGTAGGAAGCTGTCATAGCTCGCCAGATATCTCAATCGTGAGCGCAGAACTCGTAAACTGCGTCAACTGGCAGCCGATGGTAACATTGGCATCCGACCACCTGCCCATACTTATTTCGTTCGAGCGTACCGCCGACTTCATCGTCACCGAAAAACGCACTTTCATAAACTTCAAAAAAGGAAAGTGGGAAGAATATAAATCTGCAACAGACAGCAGCTTTGCTGCCCTCCCTATCCCGACTGATGCCCGCCAAGGGGAGCGTGCCTTCCGTAAGGTCATTGAATCCGCCTCGGCACATTTCATTCCCGCCGGGAGAATTCCCGAAATCCGGCCCCACTTCCCGGCGGAGGCCGCGAGCTTAGCGAGGGAACGCGACCTTATAAGATAGCTTGATCCAGGCGACCCCCAAATAAGGGATATAAACCAACGCATCAGATTGCTTGTGGACGAACACAAGCGGGCGAAATGGGAAGAGCGCCTAAGAGGTTGTAACCTCTCTACCGGTGTAGGTAAACTTTGGTCCACCGTAAAGTCCCTATCGAATCCGACTAAGCACAAAGACAAAGTTTCCATCGCCTTTGGCGATAAGGTGCTGTCGGATGCGAAAAAATGCGCGAGCGCTTTCTGCCGACAATATATAATGCATCCTACGGTCGACAAAGATAGACGGAGAGCCAATAGGCACGCACATAAACACAAACTCAGCGCGTCACCAATTACCATCACCGCTAGAGAGGTTGAGGACGCCATTGGTCGCGCTAAACCAAAAAGCAGTGGGCCCAGACGGCATAGCCATGCCGATGCTTAAAAACCTAGGGAAAGAGGGTTTCAAATATTTAGCGCATGTCTTCAACCTGTCTCTTTCCACCTTTGTCATACCCGAGAAATGGAAAATGGCCAAGGTGGTCCCGCTACTAAAGCCTGGGAAACCAGCTAACGTAGGTGAGTCATATCGTCCGATATCTCTCCTATCGCCAGTGGCAAAGACGCTTGAAGCCATTTTGTTCCCTTATTTCCAAGCACATTTGCAGCTAGCCCCTCATCAGCATGGCTTCAGAAAACTCCATAGCACTACCTCCGCGCTAAATGTCATTAGCACCCAGATAAATTGCGGTTTGAATCAATATCCCCACCATAGAACAGTACTCGTAGCGTTAGACCTATCAAAAGCTTTTGATACGGTCAACCATGGCTCGTTACTGCAAGACCTGGAAGGGTCTACCCTTCCCCTATGTCTTAAAAGGTGGACCGCAAATTATCTGGGTGGTCGGCAGGCATCGGTGCAATTCAGAAACGAAACATCAAAACAAAGGAGAATTAAACAAGGGGTGCCACACGGTGGTGTCCTATCCCCGCTTTTGTTTAATTTCTACATATCTAAGCTACCTTCACCACCGGAAGGAGTCACAATCGTTTCCTACGCCGATGACTGCACAATAATGGCCACAGGCCCAGGCCCAGAGATCGATGAGCTATGCAATAAAATAAACGCTATCTCCCTGATCTCTCCAGTTTTTTCGCCTCGCGAAACCTGGCATTGTCACCGACTAAATCTTCCGCGACCTTGTTTACAACATGGACGCCCCAAATGTCGACCATATTGAACATCCACGTCGATGGCACTACGCTACCGACTGTCCTACACCCCAAAATCTTGGGTGTGACGTTTGATCAGGATCTACATTTTGGTTCGCACGCAACCGCAATTGTTCCAAGAATTCAGAGCCGTAATAAAATCCTCAAATCCCTTGCTGGCAGTACCTGGGGAAAAGATAAAGAAACGCTCTTGACCACATACAAAGCAATTAGCCAGCCGATTACGTGCTACGCGTCACCCATATGGTCGCCAAGCCTAAAAACCACCCACTGGAAGAAACTACAGGCCTGCCAAAATACTGCTCTCAGAATCGCCGCGGGCTGTCTTCTTATGTCCCCAGAACACAATCTGCATAATGAGGCGAGAATACTCCCCATCAGGGAGAGAAATGAGATGCTGACCAAACAGTTTCTGTTGAATACCCAGAAACCTGTGCATCCCAACAGACATCTGATTGACGAACCAGCACCGCCTAGGGGCCTAAGGAGTCATCTCCGTAAGCATTTTGAGGAAATACGGCACCTGAGAACCCAGCCGTATGAAGCGAAAAAACACAAGCAGGTCCTTGGTGAACTCCATAGACAGGCGTCGGACCTTTATGTCGGGAATTGCCCGGTGAATCCAGTACTTGAAGAAAAATATCCAGAACTCGCAGAAGAGGAACGCATACTCCCCAGGGAAACGCGTGTCACTCTTGCTCAACTTCGTTCTGGATACTGTAACACGTTAAACTCTTACCTATCCAGAATCAACCCCGACATACAAAATGTATGCCCCGCTTGCAATGTGTCCCCACATGACACCAACCATCTCTTTAATTGTAATGTGGAACCAACGCCTCTAACACCCCTTTCCTTATGGTCCACCCCTGTTGAAACGGCAAGTTTCCTTGGACTCCCGTTAGAGGATATTGATGACAATTTGTGATCGGTCGCGGCTATTAGGTGGGGCGAGCATTGCTACAACAACAACAACAGGAGAGCTAAAGCGCTCTTCCCCATTGAAAACAAAATACGCAACAAATAAATTCATAAAAATAAGCAAAGCTAATCGGAAGCTACTTTTTAACCCTCAAACATAGTACAAGAAAACTCAGAACTGAGTATATCTTCACGATTATTCACTCACAGCACTTAAAAAAAAACTTATCACCTGCTTTGCTTGGATGTCGCCTTTTATAGTCTGACAAATCATTGATTTCCCTCATCTGGAAGCCTCTACACATCTCTTTTAGTTTGGTTGTCTAGTTATCAATTTTTTCGCATATTCATTGATGTTATTGCTGTCTCCTTTCTGTCTACTCACAATTCCCATGCATCTATCATTGACTCTGTTGCCGTAGTTAATTTACTGCACATTCGCCACATTATGCGTTTTCCGAGCGTTCCAAGACGCTTAAAACTAATCACCAGCTTTGCTTGTGCGCTCCTCTTTATAGTCTGACAGAGCATGACTTTCATACCATCCATCAAATCTTCGGTCCTCTTATTAAAATACATCTTTCTATATCTTTATTGCAACTGAGCTTGATCTAATAACTTATGTCAGAAAAAATATAAGAAAGTATCCAATTTGCAATCAGGTGATTAGGTCGTGTCCTATGGCGGCAGCTCTGAACGTGATATGTCATATGTCATCGTTAGATCTGTTTATAAAAGATATAGCTTTCCAAAATTACATGTTAGGGGTGGAAGTGATGTGCAAATAATTTCAAAGACTCGCTAAGATGTATACCACCAGCGAGTGCCAATTAGTCCCTATTAAACCACTAACTTTTTTATAAGAACTTAAGTAGAAGCGTTTATGTACCGCTTCGTCACATCCATCAGTCTATCGAGTGAACGTCTACCCAGAAATCTAAATCCTTTTGTTTGATGTCCTGGACATAGACTCTGGAAATGTTGAAACGACTCCCCATTTTGAGAGCTTATACGTAGAAAACAGAAGCTCGGCCTGAAATCTCTTCGGAGGTTATTGTGCATTACATTTATTTAATTTTCTTTCAAATGTACGTAGAAAATTGTTAGTTTGGCATTTTTGTTGTTTTAGCACAAAAACACTACACGAAGGTGCAGAAGAGTTTTACGGATAAGGGAGTGTCATCAGCTGAGAATTTCGCGAAAAACTTAAACAACGCGACATCAGGACGGACAAGACGGACTGTTTCGATTATACGTTGTAAATCCCTTTAAAAGCTTTCCCATGCGTTGAGCTCTCTAATAACAAACATACCCTATCAAGAACATATTCTTGTACAACTTGTTCTCAATTGTCGTCTGGGCATATATTTATTATTTCGTACAGTATATACTTATCGAACCGTTAGACCTGCAGAGCATACCATATGCATGACCTACGGAAACATTCAAAGCCCTCTAACCCGCTGGGACGAAAATTGGTTGGTATGCATTATTATCAGTGCGATAGCAGTGTCAGAAGACGTCCGTTAGTTAGCTCACTAAATTTAAGTTAAGTTTGAGGCTAGAGCTCGCTATTCCTTATAAGGCATAGAGATTTTGAGCCTTCCCAATAATGCCGGCTGATTCTTGTTTTATTAGTATTGCTTTAAGGGAGTGTGTCTGTTAAAAAAGATTGTGTTATTTCTTGTTGTACTGTCGCGGCCTAAGTTACGAAGTCAATAAGACTGCCTGACCTAAAGATACTTGTAAGTATAGCTGATCTTCGCTTGCTTTCCTATCACTGGCTTTGCCACTTGCTCTTCTTCGAAAAGTAGTCAATAAGCTGTGTCTGCAAGCCAAACGCTTTCCATTTCATCTTACACAGCTTTGAGCCCATACTTGGTTAATTTCCACATGTTGCCTCTCTGCTCCAGCCTCCAAATTTCCAACTGTTTTTGCTCTTATGTTTCTGTAGTGTGTACCGTAAATGGCATTAGGTGGTCCTTAGCTCATTTAGCAGATTCATTATATTGCCAGAACTTTCCTTGATCTCTCGTCTGCACCTTTTACCAACCTATCTTCGTGTCGAGAGTTTATGCCAAACTACTTCTCTACCCGAAGTGTCTGATTGACTATAGGCAGCTACACAGATTCTGATGTGTCTTCTGCGAGAAAATCTAACATACATGGAAGAAGAAAAGCTGATTAGCTATCTAAGCGTGACCAGGCTCTAGATGTCACAGGGAAGAAGAAGATTATTGTGCTCCTGGCGTTTTTAAAAGGTCGTGTGTATAAACATTAGATTGAAGGCGATAAGTATTAAATTATTGTTCTAGCTTTGTAGAGTCTGTAAAAGTCTGTATCAATATATAACAATATTTTACACCTGCGACGAGATTAAATCGCATTTTCTCTTTCAGTTTGTAAGTTCTGCTTTTTCAGTTTTGCTACAAATTGGTTGACTTACATGATTATTACATGGTAGGGCTAGCACCTTAATGGAGCTGTGTTACCGTAACGTACCGCACCTGTATCCGGCAAAGAACCATCACATCGATGAAACTCCCCAAAGCCTTCGGGGAGTGCCTTATCGCTACAACCAGGCATGCTTAACCAACGAACCGATATCATTTCGTTACGATAATTAACGTTAATAAACGAAACAAAGTCATTTCGTTTCGTTTATTAACGTTAAGTACGTCAAATTAGTATCGGTTCGTTGGTTAAGCATGCCTGGCTACAACAACAACAACAACATGTGTTTGTTATCAATTTTAAAGAGTACATTAATTTACTTGTCGTTTACGGAATTCTCAAACTGGTAACTTTTGTTCCTAAAAGTGTTTTCAAATTTAAGTTGAGAGCTATATTTCTAACCAAATCAACTTAAATGCAAATATGAGTTTAAGAGAAACTCACAAATCAACTGTTTCTTCAAATATCCGCATTGTAATCCATTAAGAAAAAAACGATAAATTGCAATTGGCGTGAAGCTCGAAAAATATTAAGATTGAAGGAAAAGATTTGATTTTAGTTTATTTCTTGTTAAGGGTGGAAAAGAAAAGAAACGCAAAGATCCCTTAAAGCTGAATATCCGAACATGTATAAATATGTATGTTAAATCAAAAAGCAAATTATAGTTTTTTTTTTGGATATTTGATGCTTCTCTAATGATAAGCTCAAAATAGGCAGCAGCGCAAATTAAGCTAATGGCTATAACTATCCATCAGTAGACAATCCATTCATATTAAAAGTATGTATGTAGAAGGCAATGAACGAGATAAAATTACAAATATATTGACTCCCTTTCAACATACATATTTGTTATTTTTAGAAAGAAAAACGAAATTATATCAAAAATCAGTTCCTCAATGAAGGACGGCGGGCGGAGATTCTATGCCAATGCTAAGTGTAAATGACATGATAATGTTGATGTTGACATATTATTGAGTGATTGCTTGAATTTTGTTGTTGTTGCTGCTAAATTAGTGTTTTGTTTATAGTATCTCTTAATATGCGTTCATATAATTTATTTTTTTACATCCTACTCAAATGACATTAGCAAGCAGCCAAAGCTATCAACGACAAACCTAAGTGATTGATGAATATATTTGCAGAATTTTGTGAAAGGTTGCGTTTAGTCGAACTAATAAAACCAACACAGGAAATTATAAATAAAGTATGAAAAATATTGAATGATGCTTTCGAAAGTAGGTCAAATGGCAATGGATTTGAGGGGCGTGCAAAGCTAAAGTCATAGAAGAGAAAGAGGGCCTCGCAGGCTTAAGATGCGGAAGGATCTCAACAGTTATCAATTAGTTAAATACTAAAGTATTTATTTTACACATATTTCTTAATCTAAATGGATCAAGTTACGGAGATCAGTAGCATAAAGTGCTCTAAGGAATACAAAATGAGCATTATTTCAGTCTGGTTGCCATTTTGGAACCTCATGTAGCTCTCCTAGGAACTATTTGGAATGACTAATTTCTATTCCATTTATAAAATGAAACATGAATTCGGTTTTAAAATTCAACATTTTGATACCAAATCGATATCGTGGCGATAAAAATCGATAACATGTTGGAATGACTAAACAATTTGGAATGACTAATTTCTACTCCATTTATAACATAAAAGATGAATCCGGTTTTCGATTAATTCAATTTAAAATTCACCATTTTGATACCAAATCGATATCGTGGTGATAAAAATCGATAACATGTTCATCGCTCATCAATAACAAAAATATAACAAGTCGATAGAAAATCTATAACAGCTCATAACTCACCGATAAAAAATCGATAACAGCACAACACTCATCTAAAACAAATAGGGAATAATAAGCAATAACTGATCAAATAATGGTTGTCTTCGACTATAAGCCGATTAATTCTTCTTGTAGTAGTGCTTCGACAACACGCCGACAACTTCTTGTAGTAGTGCTGCACTTCGATACCAAATTGATACCTCGTCGAAAAAAAATCGATAGCAGCACATAAATCACCTATAAAAAATCGATAGCACTTCCACAGCAAGTGCATAACTCGTCCATAACTTGCCGGCAACGAACCGATAACAAGCCTATAATCCGTCGAATTCGGTCGGTGTTATCGACAAGCCATTATAGCTCTTCGCAAAAACTCCCGAGATGGTCCCAAAATCAAAAGAGTTCCAAATATCTGCAAATGGTGATGATTGGCGTTTCGCAAGGCAACTCAGTGTTAAAAGTATCAGTTGAATCTAATGCGAGGGGAGAGAACTAAGGCCAGTACCCTATCTCTTAATGCAATAGCTCTGCGATAGTTCAGAGCTGGTGCGATTCGCTGCAGGGTCGGAGCTAGTGCCGATAACAAGCCAATGAAACTCTTTTCAAATAGTCCTGAAGTTACACGGACATGATCTCAAAGTCATCCCGACATGGCTCTCTGAAAAAGAGTCGAAACTAGTTCAGCATTTATTCCGAAACAATTTTGAATAAGTACCGAAGTAGCCCTGGGATGACCTACCAATATCCGAATTGATTCCGATGTAGTACTTTCATCATTATGAAAAGTTGCTGAATTTGTTACAGAATTGTACCAAAGTCATTCCAAGAAAAACATAAACTAATCTCAACAAAAATAAGAAACTACAGCTCTTATAAACTAAGCCAAAAGTAATAAACATTGGCCCATCAAAACTTCTGAACAAGAAATACGAAATTGTTCCGCGAACATTCCCAACTGATCCCATAGGGGTCCAAACCTCATTCTGAAAACATTCTCAATGAACACCAAATTTAATTCAATACCTTGTTCAAGGTTATAATAGTACCTTATCTCGAGAGACTTATGGAAATACGTGGTGTGCTGTTCATTGTGAAATTATTGAGAGAGATGGTGAATAGGCTATTTGTACGTGTTTGTGTCTAAATTTTAGCAAAAACTTCAGCAGTTTTGACATCTCTAGCTAGCTGTTATTTTGTATTGAGCTAATTTGCTTAAGTGAACGATAGACTAATATGCCAAATAATTCATACTCTTCAAAGGTAATACCTTAAATAAGTAATTTAAATTAACATTTCGTACAGTTTCTTTCAGCGCCTTTATCGTCAATATCTTACAGGGTAAAGCGCTTGTTTTTGAGTATATTACTTCAGCCCGCTACTGGGTATGTAGCTTTTTTTTTGAACACTTCTCTTCAGCCCACTACTGGCTATTCAGCTCTTGCGTGAGCATTTCACTTCCGCCTCCCTACCGTATAAACATCTCGTTTCTTAACAGTTCACGTCAGCTCTCTACTGTGTAAAACGTTTCTTGCTGAGCACTTCACTTTAGCCCACTACCGGGTTAACAGCTCTTCCGTGAGCACTTCACGCCAGCCTATACTAGTCATATTGTTTCTTTCTACCCACTCGCGCCAGCTCCTTCCTGAGCACTTCACTTAAGTCCCACTACTGGGTAAACAGCTCTTCAGCTCCTCTCTGAACGCTGAATACGCGTGATCCCTTATTTCTGTGTCCCTTTCTAAACGCTTCACTTCAGCCGTCTACACTGAAAGCAGCTCCTTTCTGGGCACTTCGCGTCGGCTCCTTTCTAATATTCTTTTCAAGTATATAATCTATTAAATAATCCCACTCTTAGATCATTCGGATTGCATTGCGAATTACAAAGTTTTTATTCAAACATTTATTTCTATAAACAAATTTTGTTTAATTGGCACAAAATACCTAAAACACTTTATTTACTTATCAACAGAAAAAAAGAAAAAATACACAAAACCAACAGCTGGTGTCAAAACAATTGAATGAAACGCTAAAAGTACTTAACACTCAATTGTTTAAACAACCAACCGAATATTCGTATTGTTTGTTGTTAGTGTGCCAGAAATGCATATTTGTAGTTGAACAATGCCACTATTGCAACTTGTTTGTCTGAATGTGATCTACAAGTGGACTTACATTGCAACAGATAAATAATTGCAACGAACAAAATGTTCTTTAAAAATACTTCTACACACAAACTCACACGACTATTTCAGGTTCGCTTTTGTGCTTACGCAACAAACAAAATGAAAAACGAACAAAAACGCTAATGAGTAGTTGAATTTTGAATACTGTGCAATGTAGAGGATAAACAATAGTTTTGCGCACAAAAAATTCAAGTCAATGTGAATCGAAAATGTATGTATCATATTTAATATGGTAATATTTGCTTCATATTGGTGTGGTTATTACAATATTTGTTACAGTTGTTTGCAGTCAAAATGGTACCTTCTGTTCAGAATGACCTTCAAAGCCTTTTTTTTTTTTTAAGAAACACTAACCTAATGAGAAAAAAACGTGTACTAAATTAAAGTTTTTTTGGCCAAATAAAATGAATTTTTTTTGGCTTTTAATTTTACTAGTTTTCTTTACAAAAAAAAAATAGTCCCAACAATTTGAAAAAAAAAAATAAATAAATATTATTTTAAACATGATAAAAAGACAGCTTCTAAACCCCATTTACTTTTGTTTATTTGATTTAAAACAGAAAAGTTTTTTACTAAAGAACTTTTTTTTTTTAAATATGTATTGCAAAATTTTGTAGCTACTTAAAAATCGCAAGATTCCAGAATTTTTAATTGACTTTTTAATACCTTCAAATATCTGTCCCATCTAGCAAACTCTTTTATTCTCAATTTTACAGCCTAATATAGCCTAAAGTTCTCTTCCAAGTTTCAGGTCTCTGGGTTATCGGAAAGCTCCTTAAAACTCCAGGAAAAAAATGTCCAAGCTCGAACGATTTCTTTAATTTTACGATCCCTGTTTCTTCCCTAATTTTTTTTTATTGTTTATTAGCAGTCGCAAGATTCCACATGTTGTAAATGAGCTTTCTAAATGTCTCGATCCCTGTCCAATATAGAAAACTCTTTCATCCTAAATATCATAACCTAATAGAGCCCGAAAATTCTTCCAAAGTTTCAGCTCCCGGAGTTTTTGGGAAGTTCTAAAAAGCTAGAAAGAAAGATTTGCAAGCTTGGACGATATTCTCTTAATTTTAACGATCCCTGGACTACCTAGCGAGAATTTTTTCTCCTTGATTTTGTATTGTCATGGGATTCTGAAAAATGTTCTTAGTTTCAAGAATCTAGCTCTGCGAGAAGTTACTCGAAAAGCGCTAAACGGACCTTTGCATACCGCGAAATATCTCGATCCCTGTCCAATATAGAAAACTCGTATCCTGAATATCATAACCGAATGGAACCCGAAAATTCTTCCAAAGTTTCAGCTCCGTGAGTTATTGGGAATTTCCTAAAAGCTAGAAAGAAAGATTTCCAAGCTCAGGCGATATTTTTAATTTTAACGATCCCTGGACCACCCAGCGAGAATTTTTCCTCTCCGATGTTGTATTGTTATGAGGTTTGGAAGTATGTTCCTAGTTTCCAGAATCCAGCTCTGCGAGAAGTTACTCAAATAGCGGTCGCAAGGTTCCACATGTTTGTAAATTAACTTTCTAAATATATTGATCCGTGTGCAATATAGGAAACTCTTATTCTAATGCTAATGTGCTAATAGAGCCCGAATATTCTTTCGTAGTTTCAGCTCCGTGAGTTATCGGGAATTTCCTGAAAGCTAGAAAGAAAATTTTCCAAGTTGGGAACATTTTTTGAATTTTCACGATTCCTGGACCACCTAGAATATTTTTCCCCTCACGTTAAATTTTCATGTGTTCTAAGTTTCAAGACTTAAACTCTCTGAGAAGTTGTAAGATTCCCCAATTTTGTATGGAAATTGGTGGAAAATAACCAAACCTCACTAATATAAAGGAAGTAAAAAGAGCGAATTTGCTGACTATACCACGGTCCCGAATTCAATATCTTCTGCTCCACATTTTCTATGCAACTTCTGCCTCTAACACTGGGCAACGAGCTGATCGTGTTCGATTCGAGGTGTACACAAACTAAAACTTCCGGAAGTACCACGAGGCTATTACGGCGGCAACTTAGGGAAATCAGTTGTTGCGTCTAACAATTTTGGAGAAACTCCGGCTGAGCTGCCGCATAAGTACTAAAATAATGGTGTCGCCGAAATATCTTCCTTAAAAATCGATCGCAAACCCATAAGCACTATTGGTAACTCTTCATACCAATCCCTGGACCCATTCCTAGCCAATTGATTTAAGCTGTCTATGGAAACGTTCTACCATTCCATTAGCTTGGGGATGATAGGAAGAAGTCGTTATTTGATGACTTCCAAGAAGTTTCGTTAATTCTGAAAACAAGTTTGAAGTAAACTGAGATCCCTGATCCGTTGTTATTTCCAATGGAACCCCAAAACATGAAATATATTCCTTAAAAAATTTATTTACAACCGTAACTGCAGAAATATCTCTTAGCGCGAATGCCTCTGGCCAACGTGTAAATCTATCAATTATAGTTAATATGTAACGATATCCCTTTGAAACAGGAAAAGGTCCGACAATATCTAAGTGAATGTGTTCAAATCTAGCTTTTGGAATTGGAATTTTCACAACTGGAGATTTTGTATGACGATGTACTTTCGATTTTTGACAACTTATACATTCTTTGGACCAAGTATTGATGTCTTTATTCATTTTTGGCCAAAAATATTTCTTAACTATCAAACGACGTGTAGCTCTACTACCAGGATGTGAAATCCCATGTATCATATCAAATATTATTTTTCTTAAATTGTTTGGAATGAATGGTCTAGGATTTTCTCCTGACACTTCGCACCATATATTAAAGTTAAGAACAGGAATTTTTATTAGTTTCAAATTTAAAAATTTTTGCTCTGAGGTAAGTTTGCCTAATTCACTATCTTGTTGTTATTCACTTTGTAAAATTTTTAAATTAATGTCCGAATTATTAACCGCTTCTACTTCAAACGCACGAGATAATGTATCAGCTACAACATTTTCCTGTCCTTTAATATACCTAATGTCATTCGTAAACTGTGCAATGAATTCCATATGTCTAGTTTGTCTTGGACTGCGTTTTGTTTTTGAATTTAAAGCAAATACTAGAGGCTTGTGATCTGTGAAAACTGTAAATTGACGTCCTTCTAGAAGGTAACGAAAATGTTTAATGTTCAAATAAATAGCTAACAGTTCCCTATCAAATGCTCTATATTTAATTTCGGATGGACACAATTTCTTTGAAAAGAATGCAAGTGGTTCTTATTTATTATTAAACGTTTGATGTATGACACCACCTATTGCCGTATTGGATGCATCTACATTTAAAGAAAGTTTTGCATCTTTGTTAAAATGATTTAACAATATCGCAGATGCAAACTTTTCTTTAATGCATTCGAAAGCTTTATTAGATGTATCGTCCCAAATTAAAATCTTGTCTGGTTTCTTATTTGTTCTATTAAATAAATCATAGATAACTGTCATAAACTCTGCTAATTTTGATATATATCGATGGTAATAATTAACCATACCAATAAATTTTTGTGCCTGCTTAATAGATTTGGACGATCAAAATTTCGAATGGCTAAAACTTTTTCTTCCGATGGCCTAATTCCCTTTTAGAAATATTATCTCCTAAAAAGTCAACATTTGTTACGCCAAAAGTACATTTACTTGGCTTTATATTTAAACCGTACTCCGTGAAGCTGAAATAGTACGCGAAGATCTTTGAAATGTTGTTCCTCATTTTCGTTTGCCACTAAGAGATCATCAATATATGTAAAAACAAAGTCTAAGTCATTAACTACTTCATTAATAAACCGTTGAAAAGTTTGTGCGGAGTTTCTAACCCGAAAGGCATTCGTACAAATTCAAACATGCCCAAAGGCGTAGTAATTGCAGTTTTATAGATATCCTCTTCTGCCATTGGAATTTGGTGGTAAGCTCTTACCAAATCTAGCTTCGAAAATACTTTCTTATTTCTGAGATTCATGTTGAAGTCATAAACATGGGGCAAAGGATAACGATCAGGGACTGTTACAACGTTTAATCTTCTAAAATCTCCACAAGGACGCCAGTCATTTAACTCCTTCTTGGGTACAAGATTCAAAGGAGATGCTACCGCTGAATTAGAAGGCCTACATATCCCTGTCTTTACAAAAATTTTGCTACTTTGAATTTAATAGGGTCTAAACGCCTTGGTTTAGAAAATGGTAAATTTCCTTCAGTGACTAGTCTGTGAACTGTTGTATGTCTAACTGGTTGTGAATAATCTGGTTCAGAAAATAAAGAAGGAAATTCTTTCAATAACTTTGTAAATTTGTTATCAACAGCGAAAACTTTTGGTAGCGAAACATTACAAACACATGAAATTGTGTTAACTGAACGACTTGTTACCGGATCTACTAAGCATTTGCGTTTAACATCAATTAAGAGACCATATTTATACAGAAAATCAGCACCGATAATTGGCTTAGCTATATCTGCTATTAAAAACGTGAACGGAAATTCGCGACGCAGTCCCAAATTTATAGTTAAAAGATTTTTACCGTATGTCGAAATCGTTGAACCGTTAGCTGCCGTTAGAATAATATATGATGACTTTTTCGAACATGAAGATTTTGAAACCGGAAGCACTGAAATTTCTGCTCCACTATCTATTAAAAAATTCAATTTGTTAAATTTAAATTTTATTTTTGAGTTATTGTAATTGTATACAGGATATTCTAATATTAATAAATCGCACTGCTTATTTTGTGTATCTAATTTTTGTCTTTTAATAAAATTTCGGCTTAAAATGCACAAGGATTACACTCTCAGCTCAATGTATTGTTCGGTTGCAACTATTTGGTTTTACTGTTATTTGATATCATATTAAAAAATGAAAATTGTGTATGAACAAACGGTATAGCTTTAGCTGAGATATTTTTCTTCTTTTTATTATTGATTACTCTAGCAATTTACATCAACGAGGAGCGTTTTTCTTTTTGCTATTTTTGTTACTACTGCTTTTGCTTTTGTTGCTGCTTGCTTTTCTTGCACGGTTTTTGTGTTATTATTATTTAATATTTGCTTGGTTGCTTTCTATCTTTTAATACTTTCAGTGTTCAGGATCTCAACAAGATGACCAAGTAATGGCACTGAGCATTTGTAAATTTTCTGCTAATCTTTTTATATTATGGGTTGTTTTTAAAAAAGCTGGCTGATCGCCAATGTGGTAGATGTTAACTATACCACTATTTATTATACACGCACTGTTTTATTTTATAAAATATCTTTATTATAATTACTCCTAAATGTATGCTAATAATTCGTTTTCAAAATTTTATAACAGAATGAAAATTTTTGAAACAATCATTTCAAAATTGAAATATAAAAAAATTAACAAGAACCAAAAATTCAATTTATTTAAAGTAGGTACATTTAAAATTGAATATAAATATAACCCTACAATGGCTGCCGCGCAACTTATAGTTGTTCATCCAGGGAAGGCAGTTTTCGGTTGCCGCTTCTCGAAAGATACAACTACGGACGATTTACGCTATTACATAAGTTCAAAAGTTAAGCCTAACGAGTCGTACATACAAAAATTTACATTTGACCAGGAAAGATGCGAATAGATGCTTCTAACGATGGGTTTGAGAAGCGGATAGATAAGTCTTTCTGTCCAAATGGAGTACTATTTCATGAGTTTGAAACTAAGCTCCGAAATGTCGCTGGCATTCCTCAATTTGTTTCTGCTCCAAAAAACTAACTGGATTCCTTAGCACTTGCATATATTCCAAAAACGTAAGGCCCGCTGATCTGGGCTGCTTCCGTTTCCCTTGATTTTCTCGGGACATTTTCAACGACTTCCTAAAGGACTTTGCGGATTCAGGACTTGTTTAGATAAACAATTTTTGTGAATAGCTTTGAGAAATGCCGGGATAAGCATATACCGACGATGTATCTAAATGCTCCTTGGAACAATTTGATACATTGGTGCCGCCTGAAGATATGCATCATACGGCTCTTGAGTTAACTACTGAATGCTCTTGTCTCTTAAAACAAAGAGTCACTTATAGAAATGACGCTCTCCCTCTTTTTCCGTTTGAAAAGGCTGTCTTTGATAGGCCTGGATACTGTACCGTTAAGTAAGTTAGGTTAAATTGTACATTCTGTCGTTGCATTCCTCAATCTACTCACTCCAGCGTTTCACCAAATCGTGTTTGGTGTACTAGAGAATGCAAACACATGAAAAACTTACAATCCCGTTGTCGCAAACGGCTTAACTAAGTAGAGAGAGGCTGAGGGAGAGTAAAAGTGGGAGCAGGAAAGGTAGATAAAACTGGAAAAAGTATGAGAAAAAGATGTGAAGGAGAGGAAGCTTAAGAATGGACGGAGATCAAGAAAAATAAAGAGAGGTTAAGGGAGAGCAAAGAACGTGGGATTAGAAGAAAAAGAAAGCGAAAGGGGCAAGGTACGGAGTAGAGCGCGAGGTCACACATTGGGAGGAGGTGGGAGAGGCGAGAGGATAAATTTTATTTTGCAGAGCCTTAATATGACAAATACCTCTGTTTTCGGGGAGAGTAGATGCATCGCAGGAAGGAATATTGTCATGCAGGAGTACGTCTATGTATATCTATAGACACAATTTTTTGTTCAGCTTGAGGCTGGGACTGAGAATAAGGAATGGAGAAGAATAAGAAGCACTAGGGAGAAGTAAAAAGAGCGAAGGAGAAAGAGATAGAGTTAGACGAAGCAAGAAAGATAGTATAGTTTGAACAGGGGAGGGAGAAGGAGCTGGAGAGAAAATAAGTGCGTGAGAAGACGGAGAGGAAGCAGAGACGCAGAGAAGAAGAAAGGCTGAGGGGTGTGAGGAAGAGTGTAAGGAAAAGAAGGGGAGTGAGAATCAGAGCTGAAAACTTCTTCACGAAAACTCTTTCGCGCCTACTGGGACAATGTACCCACCTTTATTCAAAATATATTTGTTTATGAATTGGCCATTACAAATTATTTGTTATGAAAAGACTTCTTGACTTGTAAAGCAATTCAAACATCCTCAAGTATTATTTTCACATTTTGAAATATATATAAAAAAAACTATAAGGAGGGTGGAGATAAAACTCCGAGTCGAAAGGGTTGAGAGTTATGCATATAGACAAAAGTTAAGGGAGAACAACGTCTGTCAAGTCGCCAGTAGATTATACATATATAGTCTGTAAGATTTTACCAATCTGTAGATTAATAACAAATTTAATAAGTTTAAAAAAATGTTGAAATATGCCTCACAAAAATGTTTTGAATATTCTTAAAAAGACTTTCATATTATTTGTCAGTGACTGTGTGCAGATCAGTTGCACAAATACAAATGCATATGGGTCTTAATTAAAATACCAAAATGGTATGCGAACAAAAAGTGCATTTCAACTCTCTTATTTATATTGATAATGAAAATTTGCGCTATTTGCTGCTTGATTTCATTTAATTTCAAAATGGTATAACAACATAATTAAGCAGGAAACAATTGAATTTATGAAAACCAAAAAACACAAATTATCATATAAAGAGTCTTCAGCAGCTTCCCGCGAAAATGTCAGATATTTAGGCTTCGCAGATATGAGAGTATGCGTATGTGTATGCATGTGTATGTGTATATTTGAGGTAACATTTGCAGCTGACAATTGTGAAACCACAAATTGTAGACAAAAATGTGGGAAAAGCATACAATTAAAAGGGAAAATTTTCATTAAAGAATTTCATATATTCTTGCATAACTGATATTTAGTCAACATATAAACTTTGTATAAGTACACCTACGGTGAAAAAAACAGCCGCCGACATGATTTTCCCTATTAGGACATTTCTACTGTAAGTGGGGCTATCGAACGGAGATCTATAGTTAAGCACATCCTTAACTTATTTTGTGATATTTTGCGATGAGAAACACAGTAAGAGTCTAATCACTTTACGTGAAAGCAGCGATATTGAAAAAAACAATGTTTATGTTTCTCGACGGGCGGCCACCGTGGTGTGATGGTAGCGTGCTCCGCCTATCACACCGTATGCCCTGGGTTCAACTCCCGGGCAAAGCAACATCAAAATTTTAGAAATAAGATTTTTCAATTAGAAGAAATTTTTTCTAAGCGGGGTCGCCCCTCGGCAGTGTCTGGCAAGCGCTCCGATTGTATTTCTGCCATGAAAAGCTCTCAGTGAAAACTCATCTGCCTTGCAGATGCCGTTCGGAGTCGGCATAAAACATGTAGGTCCCGTCCGGCCAATTTGTAGGGAAAAATCAAGAGGAGCACGACGCAAATCGGAAGAGAAGCTCGGCCTTAGATCTCTTCGGAGGTTATCGCGCCTTACATTTATTTTTTTTTTTTATGTTTCTCGACGAAATATACTGAAACACAAAGCCTTACCCGTCGAACTGAAAGTGGACGCCCAAGAAAGACAACAGATCGCAATAATAGGGATATCGTCACGATAGCTCTGCGGGATTGGTTTAGAACTGCTCTAGAAATAGCCGCTGAATTGAAGCAGAACTTCAACATGGAAATAAGCATCTCTATGGTACAGTGTGACTTACGGAAAAGAGTTTCTCATCCCAAAAATGCGTTCCGCCAATCCAAGTTTTAGATGTTTAGAAAAAAGAAAATTGGGCTCGAAAGGATTGTGAACGAATCATATTTATTGATGAGTGCAAAATAAATTTGTTTAGCTCAGATTTTTGTTGTTGTTGGTATTGTAGCAGTGCATCCAATAAGTGCGACCGATCACAAATTGTCATCGAAATCCTCTAACGGAAGTCCAAGGAAACTTGCTGTTTCAAAAGGAGTGGACCATAATGAGAGGGTTGTTGAGGCGTTGGTTTCACAATACAGTTAAAGAGATGGTTGGTGCCATGTTGGGGCACATTACAAGCAGGACATATGTTTTGTTTTTCGGTGTTGATTCTGGATAGATAAGAGTTTAATCTGTTACAGTATCCAGATCGAAGTTGAGCTAGAGTGACGCGCGTTTCCCTAGGGAGAGTGCGTTCCTCCTCTGCTAGTTTTGGATATTGTTCTTTAAGTGCAGGATTCACTGATCAATTCCTGGCATAGAGGTCCGACGCCTGTTTGTGCAGTTCACTGAGCACCGCTTCTGTTTTTTAGCTTCATTCGGCTGTGTTCTCAGGTGCCATATTTCTTCATAATGCTTACGGAGATGACTCCTTGAGCCCCTGAGGTGTATAGACTCATCAATCAGATGTCTGTTGGGATGCCCAGGTTTCTGGGTATTCAACAGAAACTGTTTGGTTAGCATTTCATTTCTCTCCCTAATGGGGAGTATTCTTACCTTATTAAGTAGATGGTGTTCTGGGGACACATGGCAACAAGAACACGTTACTCTCTTTATAGGTGAATATATATAAGTCTCTTACGAATTGAGTCAATGCCATAGGCATGAAATAGCTCCGCCCTCCATTGAGTACATGTAGTCAATTTTAAAAACGAAGGTACGCCAGCACAAGCCTAGTAACATCAGACAGTTGAATGAAATCATTGAGCATACGTGGTATAATGGTATTTCGCCGGAATAGATTTGGAAACTGTACAAAGTCATGCCATCCCGCGTGAGATGCGCAATAAAAGCAAGAATGGGTCACATCCGTTTTTAATTAGATTTTTTTTAAATACCCTTACGAGACTAATAATAATATAATTATCATAATAAAAGACGCAAAAATGCATAGGTTTCAGTGCAGTTAAGCTTGTTCTTTTCATTTAAACAAATAAAATGTTTATTGAGGGAGTAGCGTTTTTTGAGCTGTTTAAAAACTTTGCCTATAGCTTCGTTGTTGTCGCATGACCCGTCTTCAAATTATAACGGACTAGCAGATCCGGCAGACGTTTGCTCTGCCCTATCTGCATAACTTGTAAGCAGTTTTTACTTCTTATTCTCCTTTCCCCTCTCTTCCAATTTTCCTTATCATTTTATTCACCCTTCCCTCTGACTTTATCTTTTTGTGCATCTCTTTCTCCCTCTCAGTCTCTTCCCTCACTTCTTATCCGCTCCATCTATCCATATCTCTCTATCTTCGTCTAACTGTAGCTATTTCTCCTTCCCTCTTTTCTCTTCTCTCTATCTTCGTCTAACTGTAGCTACTTCTCCTTCTCTTTTTTCTCTTTTCTCTAGTTCTTCTGGTTATTTTCCATCCCTTTTTCCCAGTCTCAGTCGCAGTACCAATCCAAGTCCCAGTCGGTCCCTGTTCTATTTCACGAAAGAAAGTTCCATAAATACTTATCTAGGTAAATCGAACCAAGAGCAGAATTTGTTCGAAAAGTTCGGTCCTTGGTCCATTTCCCGGAAAAAAGTCTCGTAAATACTAATCTAGGCAAAAAGCTACCTATATAGCATATTTCAGGCAAATCGAATAGAATGAATGAATAGAATTTGTTCGAATAAATCGGGCCCTGGTCAACTTTTCGGGAAGCAACTTCACGGGAACACTCTGCTTGTGATATTTATATCGATTATTTTGTTTGACCGTTAGTGTATATAGCCAAAATATTTATTAATTGCGCATACGCCATGTGTTACCCATGACAAGGCAACACACCAGGGCGTATACGTAACATGCGTCTAATACTCGTACAAGCTCAAGCACATATTGGACACACAATGTACAAACCATATATTGTGACAGCAGCATGTGACTTGATTGTGTGCTTGAGCTTGTGTGTGTGTGTGTGTGTGTGTGTGTACATACGTTTTGCCTTATCTCTAAATGCGTGCCTGCTTGCTGCGATTTAATTGAACAGCAAATTCCAAAATCAAATAACCTATAAATTGCTAACAGCTGTTACTCGCAATAAAAGCAAGTCAACAATAATCGTAGTTACAATACGCTGCTGCCCGTGGAGCTTAATAGCATTGCTATATGCAAATATGTATGTGTGTGTGTGTAAGAATTATGTGGGGTCCATCCCTGCAAAAAATGCGATTAGTCTAGGTAGAGTCTGGGATGAGTCGCAAAGGAGTATGCGAATAATGCCATTGTTGATCTCTTTGTATGCGTTAAACTGTTCCCTTTTGTTTGGGATAGGACCAATCCCCTTTGTACCCATATGGGAACGAATGACGATTTATTTCTTTTCTCATCAAAAAGTCTTAGTTTTCGTATAGTACGAGGTTATGTACATTTTAAACGCAATAATAAAATTTGCAAAAAAATGTTAGACACATCTATGTAAAAAAAATATTAAGTCGCCAACTCATTCCAAGAGATATGGGTCGACGATAATGGAACATATGGTTCAAGTCATTTAGGTTCGGTATAGGGCTCCGCATTTTTCTTAAATAATTCGAATCAATCACCTATAATCTTTTGTATTTAACTCACTTGGTTGCCGCTTTCTTTATTTTTAAACGGTTTTATTTAGCTTGAGTTGACAGGCTGCACGGCCGTTGTGAACTAATCTTGTAATTGAAATTTAAGTAACTTCCCGATAAGCTACAAGCTTGAAACTTGGAGTATAGTTCAGAACCCGATGACAATGCAATAATAAGAAAAAAATCGCCGCTAGGTGGCGCAAGGATCGAGATATTAGCAAAATTCGCATTTGTGGTCCGATTTGGCTCATATTTGGAACACATAATACATACAAGAATAGAAAGCGACCTATCAAAAAAATCGCCGCTAGGTGGCGCAAGGATCGAAATATTCACAAAAATCGTATTTGTGGTCCGATTTGATTTGGTCCATATTTGGAACACATAATACATACATGAATAGAAAGTGACCTATGATGCCCGATTTGGCTCACATTTGGAACAAATATTGCATACAGTCCAGTAGAAGTGACATCAAAATATTTTGGAGTTGGAGGAGGGACAAGCATACGTGGCGCAGAGTCGAGTAAAGTCTTTGGAAGGATTATGTATTGAGGACTTAGGTTGTTACAAATTGTTAGGAAAGAGTCCTTGTAATAATGAGTCACTAAATGAACTAAATAGAATGAGAAATAATAGGCAATTAAATAAAGACTAAAAACTTGGAAATAAAATAATTAAAAAAAAAAATTTTAAGTTAAAGGGTTTTATTGAAAACAATACTTACATGAAATAATAAAAATACTAAAAGCTGGAAAATAATTAGGTAGGTCCTAGGTACTAGTCATCACACTCCTTATAAATATAGGGCGTTGATCAGACAATTACATAAAAGCGTTGGGCGCGTGAAATTTCTAAAAATGCGAGGCGTAGCATAACCTGATTTAGGTTCAATTGTTTTACTTATGACTATCAATAGAAATATGACGCGTCCAACGCTTTTATTTAATTGTCTGATCAACGCCCTACATTGATAAGGAGTGTGATGACTAGTACCTAGGACCTACCTAATTATTTTCCAGCTTTTAGTATTTTTATTATTTCATGTAAGTATTGTTTTCAATAAAACCGTTTAACTTAAAAAATTTTTTTAAATTATTTTATTCTTAAAATAGGCTGCATAGATTTCAACCTGACTAATCCCAACTATACACAAAACTGGCTACAGGGGATCAATTATGCCCCAGTGTAGACAAAAGAGATCAATCGGAGATTAGTCGCACTATTTTTTGCAGGAATATTTAAACATATTGTTGTAGGTAGACTGTTGACAGAATACAAATAAAAAAAATTTAGTTTAGCAAATTTCTTAGCCTAATTGTAATGACATTTAGCGGTGCATATGACATCAAATCACAAGCTCTTTAAGTGCGTACAGTCAAAGAAAGCGAAACAAGTCGCATTGACGTGGATTTAATTACTTTGACGTTTTATTTGCGGTTAGCATGTTAATAAATTAGCGTTACACAACCAGGAAATTGCTATTTAGAGGGTCGTTAAATTTAAAACAATATTTACATATACAGTGAAATTCCCCAGTCCTTATAACCGGACTGCTCCAATAACCGGACAAATTTTGGGCACACAGGTTTCTCATTCATTTTTTTCAAACAAATATCATCCTAATAAACGGACACTCTAATAACCGGACGCGGACAAAGTATTTCAAACCATTTTCATAAAAAAATGTCTCATAAACGGACAAAATATCACAGGCAAGCTTTGTAAAAGGTAAAGTAAAAATTAATGGTAGTAGGTACACGTTTATTTTGCTTTGAAAGGTTCAATATTGGCAAAACACCAGCTACTGAAATCAATAAAAATAAAGAAAAGTCTTTCTAAATGGGAGTCTGGAGTTAATGCTCATCAAAAGCAAAGTTTTCTTAAAGAAGGCGGCTCTGAAAGAGACAAGATGTGTGTTAATTGGTTCGCTAAGGCTAGAAGTCTAAACAGTCCGATTTCTGGTCGCATTTTCAAAGCAAAGGCAATGGAAATTACAGGCAATCTGGGTGTACCTTATTTTAATTGTTCAGATGGATGGTTAAACAAATGGCGAATAAGGAATTAATGTTGCTTTCAAATGCGTATCTGGTGAAACTGCAGATGTAAACCAGGATGGTGTCGAATAGTTTAGGACAAAACTGCGATCTCTGTTGACCGGTTACACGCCTCTAGACGTTTACAACGCAGTGGGCTTTTCTTTCGTAGCTTACCTGACAAAGCCCTCGCTCTTAAATCCGAAAAATGCATGGGCGGTAAACTATCAAAGTAAAGATTCACAATTTTGTTCTGTGCTAACATCTCTGGAGATAAGGAGCTGCTTTTGGTTATAGGTAAAGCAGCCCTTCCTCGATCTTTTAAGCAAGTTCCAATCGCAAAACAGCCAGTGGATTGGAAGTATAATAAAAAAGCATGGATGACTCGAGAAATGAGTGAATGGCTGCAGCAGTTCAATCGAAGAATGAAAGCCCAGAATCGAAAAATTATCTTGTGTTTAGATAACGCGACTTCTCATCCAAAGTAATTAAACTTAATCAACATAAAAATTATTTTCTTGCCGCCAAATACAACGGCAGTTAGCCAACCCCTTGATCAGGGTATAATCCAAAATTTTAAAACTTTGTATAAAAGCTTAGTTTTAAAACACTTGATATCTAAAATTGACAACACAAGTTCAGCCTCAGACCTCTCAAAATCGATTAATGTACTAGAAGCTATGTATTTCATCAAACCATCTTGGGATAAAGTGGAAGCCACAACCGTCCGAAAATGCTTCCGTAAAGCAAGATTTTTCGAACCTTATGAGGATCTTCCAGATTTTGATCCCGAGGATGACGTTCCACTGGCAATCTATGCTGGGCTTCAGGAAGGACTAGATTTGGCAAATGATTTGGAAGGTTTTCTCCAAATGGATCAAAATGTTTCCACTGAGGACAACAATATAGAAATTCAATTTGACCAACAAGATGATACTATGGACATAAGTGATTCAGAAGATGAACGACGAGGCTTTAAAACTTGTTGCGCGCTTGAAACAATTTGCAAAAAATAACTATGTAACTTTTCAGCACATTAAAAATATCGAGTCACTTTGAAAATGAAATTAAAGCAATCACTGTTCAAGAATTCAAGCATTACCCAATTTTTTCAACCAACTTAGTATTGAAATGCAAAGACTTGTACAATGTACTTAATCGATATATGTATATGTATTTATATGTAATACTAAAGTATGCAAATATTCTTTACTTGCAAAAATTTCTTAAATAAACTATGTACAATACAATTTATATGTGTGGTATATATTTTGTGACTTCATCCCTTATAAGCGGACATCTCCCATGGCCGGACAAAAACACTGCGACGGTTAGTGTCCGGTTATAAGGAATTTCATTGTACTTGCAAACGCGAAAATTTCAATGAAGGTTAGGTTGAATTGACCAGTGTGTGAGGATCTCACATAGACTGAATGAGTCCATAGTGTTACCAGCAGTTTGTATAGCTACTAAACTGAAAAACTCTATCAAAAACCAGGACCTTTGCTATAAAATAACTCCGTCCTCTTGGCAAATACTAGAAGCTTTCAAGGACCTATGCCACTTGCTGCTTCTATATCTGTTAGCTCGGTTCTAAAATCGCAACCGGTTGTACAAATAATCTGCCTCAAAATGTACTTGGTTCTAAAAACGCAACCGGTTCTGAAAAAGTATCCGCTTATGAACAAGTAACGGATTCTAAAAAAACGCTTCCCATTCCTAGAAAGTACCCGGTCCAAAAAAAGTAATCGGTTCCAAAAAGGTAATCGATTCAAAAAGTACTCGGTTCTAATAACGCAACCGGTTCTAAGAAATCATCCGGTTCAAAAGTACACGGTTCTGAAAGAGGATCCCGTTCTGAACAAGTATAAGATTCTTAAAAAATGCTCTCCATTCCTAAAAAGTACCCGGTCCAAAAAAAATTAATCGGTTCTAAAAACGCAATCGGCTCTAAAAAAGTATCCGTTTCAAAAAGTAATGTATTCTAAAAACGGAACCGGTTCTGAAAAAATAGCCGCTTCTGAACAAGCTGCAGATTTCGAAGGATGCTCTCCACTCTTAAAAAGTACTCGGTCCAAAAAAATAACCGGTTCAAAAAAAGTTACCGTTTCAAGAAGTACTCAGTTCCAAAAGTGTAACCGGTTCAAAATATATCCGCTTTCCAGCTCTGAAGAAGTACTGCGTTCCAAAAAGTACCATGTTCATAAAGTACCCGCTTCTGAAGAAGTATCTGGTTCTGAAAAAGTACTTGCTTCTAAAAAAGTGTTCGATTCAGAAAAAATACTCGATTCTAAAAGAAGTACGCGGTTCAAAAAGGACCCAGTTCTAAAAAAGTACTCAGCTCGAAAAATACCCAATTTTGAAAAAGTACTCGGTTTTAAAAAGTACCCTGTTCTGAGAAAAATCTTTCGCAAAAATGTATCGGGCTCTATTTTCCGTGACCTGCTCCATCGAAACCTCCGAAGAGTCCTGCGCCCTGTGGACAGAACAATCAGTATCTTAAGTGCTTCTAGAATAAAACGTCAATAGAGATATTTGAGAACTTGAAAAAGATACTTAATAGACTTTGAAATGAGGTTAGGTTAGGTTGAACTGGCCGGTCAATAAAGACCTCACATAGACTGAATGTGTCCATAGTGTGTACATGTGACGCCAGAAGGTAGTGTCCAGTGAGTACACCCATCGTGAGACTTTGAAATGAAGGCTGCTTACAGTATTTGTTTTGAGGCTTTCGGATACAGTCCAGTTTAAGGCTTTTAGTGCAAATAGTAGTCAAACCGAAACTGTAAGTCCTAAACGACCTTAAAACTGTTATTATTTTATGTTTACACAGTAATTTCCTCAAGTTGCACTTTCGCCTTTTCCTTTGATGCACCCAACTCAACTTAACGCTAATTACATTTGTGATTTTGTAGTTGTTGGCTTTGCAAGTAATTGTCCGAGCGTACGGACGCATGCTTCGCTACCTAACTGTAAATAGCATGCACACATTTGCAGCTGGGGAATTCAAAGCACTAAATTACCATTACCTAAGCAACAGTTAAGCAAAGTGCTCTGTTAACAGCAACAATAACAATAATAATAAACAGCAGGCATAACATCTCACACAACAACAACAAACAAAATGAACAACAACAACAAAAGCTTAATAAATCGGAGCATTAATTGCGGCACACAGAATATATTGCATTTTTCATGCTGCATGACCACGCACTTAATTTTCTTTTTTTGTTAAAAAAAAAATTTTCTGTTTTTAGAAAATCCAATAAGAAATACACTAAACTTCGAAATGCAAGTGCAATAACAATGCATGCAGTTTTCATTTTATTTAAAATCAGTTAAGTTGCAAGCGCTACCAGCTTCATTTCCGTTTGGCAAATTGATTTATTATGCAAAGTTTCGTTATGCTAATTTATTTTTGTTTTTTGTTTTTATTTATCGATATGCATTCGCATTTATCGTTTATTATGTTGTAATTTTCCATTATTCTATTTCAGCTCCTAAATTAAATGCAACTAAATATTTTCACACATATTGCACATAATTCAATTGAAGGCTTTACAACAAATTCACATAATGCCTTTGTTTAATATTTCCTTTACATTATATAAATATGCATTAATAAATAACTGTAAATTCCCATCGCACTATGCTGATGCACTTAACACATTATGACCATTTAACAAATATATTTTGAATAATTTTATTGACTAAGTATAAAATGCATTTGATTAGGAAATATTAGCCTGAATTAAGCAACAACATAGCCGAGTAGAGTTGTTTAGCAGTAAATGGTATAGAAGCTGACTTTTCATAATGGGAAGTTGGTCAGGCTAGGTTATGACGTCATGCAGCTTATAATTATACCTCCTTCGATACTCACGCTTTTCTTCCAATTCGCGTCGTCCTACTTCTCAATCCTTCCTACAAATTGGCGGGACGGGACCTGCATATTTTTTGCCGCATCCGAACGGCATCTGCAAGCAGATACAATTACAATGAGAAGCTTTTCTTGGCAGAGATATACTAAAACTATTTGACAAACTACTGACGAGGAATGATCCCGCCTAGAAAAAAAATAAAAAATAAAAAAAAAAATTGAAAAATCTATTTCTAAGGATTCCATGTTGCATTTTTCTGTGCATTGAACACAGGACCTTCGGTGTGGTAGGCAACCCGCTACCACCACACCACAGCGGCCGCTATGTTAGGATCATTTCCTGGCTGTTTTTGATCAGTTCGCTCCCATATTGGGATTGATTCAAAACTATTTCAGACTAAATTTATGATTATTTTAGGAACTATTTCGAAATCATTTCGATAGTATTCCCAGTGTCATTCCAGAACTATTTCGTAATTGTTTTCAAAATCATTTCGGCATCATGTCAAAAATGTTTCGGAATTTTGAAACTATTTTGTGATCATTCTAGGAACCTATCGACATTTTTTCAGGACTACTCCCAAATAATTCCAGCAATTCAGCATAATTCCAGGATGCTTTGCAAATCATTTCAGGACCATTTCGGATAGTCAAAGATCATTTCGGACTGGAATTAATGTTTGCATCATAGCAAATATGATTTTAGCACATAGTCCTAAACAAATATTATCCTTAGTTAGGCTACATTAAAGGGGGATTAGACAAATGCGAGACAATATTGGGACGCCATTTCTTCTGGAATACACGTCAATGAAATTTTGTTAGAAGACATACATACGAACGCACCTAATTTTAGCTCTGAGGAATGTTTTTGTAAAAGTAGGCATAGCACCGGACATGAACGTGAAACTTATTGGTTCCGAGCGTATTGTTAGAGGTCCAAGTTCAGCTACCCTATGTAGACTCAATATATTAAAATGAGAGCTTTGAAGACTGTGCGGCAACTCTTCATCATCATCGTCATTGACTGGCGCTTAGCCGCCTAAGTTACGCCGTTTCGTAACAAGCCAAGCCAACTATGTCTGTTTCGCGATAACTGACGTCAATTGAGAGCAACAAGGGAGGTCAAGTCTTCCTTCACCTGCCTCTCCCAACTCAGTCAAGGCCTCCCCCTTCCTCTGCTTCCAATCTGCGGTGTCGATTGAAATACTTTATTGTTTGGAGCGTCTTCATCCATTCGCATAAAATGACCTAGTCAGCGAAGCCTTTAGATTTTTATTCGCTGCACTATCTTCCTATCTGCTTCAAGCTCGTACAGCCCATCAATTTGCCTCCTTCTATAATCTCTGTCGTCATCACGGACAGGACCATAAATCTTCCGGAGAATTTTTCTATCGAATACTCCAAAGCCATCTGATCTTTCGTCACCGTCTATGATTCCGAGCCATACATCAGGACAGGTATGATGAGCGATTTGTAGAGCGTGATTTTTGGTCCTCGAGAGAGAACTCTATTTTCAATTGCATACTCAGTTTAAAGTAGCACTTGTTGGCAAGGGTTATTCTCAGTTTGATTTCTAAGCTGACATTCTGCTGCTCCAACACAATGTTAAAGAAATTTTGGTTTCGAATGGCTCGGAGAGGTCCTTCCTAATCCTTACGCAGCAGGTGGCGTGGCTGTTATACACCTGGAGGGCACAAATCACAGTGATATGGTCAGTATCGTACGTTATGTCAGTTGTGATTCCGTTTAATTTTTCCCTCGTCTAGCCATTTAATATCGTTGCGTGCCCGTATTGGGTTGATTTCCATATGCTGGATTCTTTTAGTCGTAGATTCCCTATTGCAGACAATCCCTTCACGAACACTTGTAAATGCATCAAGTGAAAATTAACGTTTATTCCTTCCTGAGGTGCGCTGCTCAATGCGCTGCTCAATGCGCCTCCCCAACCCTATATTGGTTACTCTTTTTATCTAGCGCCTTCCACCAGACTAGAGCTCCATACGTTAGTATCGAACAGTCCTCACTCAATTCCTCCCAAAAGCCGTTTTGTAGGCGTAGTATTTACATTATTTATTTATTAAAAAAGTGTGTGGCTATATTTTTCAGATTAAATCTTTTTTAGTACATCAACAGGTAGGCTGTCAGAGCTTTCTTTGATCTCACCTCAAGATTCCTTTGGAATTTTGCATAATGCCAAGATATTGGGCTTAAGAAGAGTGCTTTATCGTTGTGTCCTTTAACCTCGGTAATTTAGAGGGGATTCTCGCTTTAGATGTATTTTGGAACAATTTTCCCGTCATCCTTTGTCAAATATGGTTTGGAGACAAACTGGTTGGTTTCGGCGTTGCGCAATCATCGATGTCATTTTTGTTCTCCATAAACGAGGATGGCGCAACGCCGAACCCTGTTTGTCTCCAAGCCAAATTTGACTAGGGATTATGGATGGGGGACACCGTGGTGTGATGGTAGCGTGCTCCGCCTACCACACCGAATGCCCTGGGTTCAAACCCCGGGCAAAAGCAACATCAAAAATTTTAGGAATAAGGTTTTTAATTAGAAGAAAATTTGTTCTAAGCGGGGTCGCCCCTCGGCAGTGTTTGGCAAGCGCTCCGGGTGTATTTCTGCCATGAAAAGCTCTCAGTGAAAACTCATCTGCCTTGCAGATGCCGTTCGGAGTCGGCATAAAATCATGTAGGTCCCGTCCGGCCAATTTGTAGGGAAAATCAAGAGGAGCACGACGCAAATTGGAAGAGAAGCTCGGCCTTAGATCTCTTGGGAGGTTATCGCGCCTTACATTTATTTATTTTTATTTTATGACGGAAAATCGTTCCAATATACTTTAATTATTTACCCTCTCCGAAAATCGACAAAACAAAACAAATCATTTTTGTTTGTGTTGTGAACAGGACAAGTTCCGTTTTTGTTGGATTTACCGCCAGCCTGTTTTGCCCTGCCCATAGCGAAATGGCGCTAAGTGCCATACTAGTGAGCTCACTGATCATTAACAGGAATTAACCTGATCTGAATCACTAATGGCGTTTTCTTTTCTGAATAAAATGATGCCCTCATTTTGCATTCTTAAGTTCTAAATTTTGAACTAGGCCACCTGGAGCTATGCAAAATGGCTCTTTTTGTAGGTAATGAGACCCATATACAACCTTAGTGGAAAATATTTTATTAAAAGAACTCCCAATATCACGAGAGAGAGCTCGGGAGAAGCAACTGGCGACATTATTTTCAGGAAAGAAAACACCATAAGTCGTACGCGTATGCGACTACCCTTCGTTCTGTCCTAAACATTTCTAGAGTTGCATTAAATAACGGCCTAATGTGTGTCTCTGAGAAGAAGCTATGCAAATTTTCCACGCTTGTAATCAGCTCAGACCAAGCAAGAGCAACAACTACCGAACCCAGGTGTTAGTTCATTATTTTAACTACACGCCACTTGGTTATAGGTAAAGGCAAATATTTAAGTTAAACAAAGAAAAAAACTTAAAAAAATTATAGAATGTGAATTTTTTGCTACCCTGACACCTTAGCGCAAGCAAAACACAAAAACTACTTTATTCATGCAAAAAAAACATAGGTGACAACTTTTACTGTTACATTCCACAAAATAAACGCTAACAAAATGCAAGATTTGCATAGACCGCATAAATAAATGCATTTATAATAAAGTCTGACAAAGCAAGCGTTACTTTAAACGTCAGCAGAAAAATGCAGCAGCTTTTAAAAGGATTAAGTAGTGAAGAAGCCGCACAAAAAAAAACAGGTGCGATGAAGTTTGTAGAGGCACCAGGAGAGAGGGCTGTATTTGACTAACAAGCATACGAAAATTCATTTGCATACGTGAAACAGAAGCATTGCCTGTAGGAAATTTAACTAACTAATATATGCAAATTTTTCCAGAGCTTTTGTTTTAATAGCAAATATAATTTCCTCTCTAAGTTTAGAAAGCCTAAGTACTGCAGTTTTTATAATCTCCAGAACGTATATTGTGTCTGTAGGACATTTTCGACACGTAACTGCCATTCTTGCAACATCTGGGGACATTTTTTCTCTACTACATATACAACTAGCAGGGTACCCGGCGTTGCTCGGGTTGGGCTGATACTAATCTAAATAAGGTGTATTTTATCACATTCCTTCCCGTTACTCAAAGTCGAGCAATCAGCATAAGTGACCTGGGATCATGAAACGACCCTATTGTGCGAAAATACCGTTCTTCACTTTTTGAGTGATTCTTATAGGAAATTTAACGCCCAATGGAACAAACCGCAGTTTTCTATCTTTCTTAGTTTTTTTCACAAATCGCATTTAAAGCCAAATCGGACCACAAATACGTTTTTTTGAAATATTTCGATCCCATCGGAGTTTTTTTATACCCAGCTGTACTTGTACACAAGGTATTATAACTTTGATTGCATAACGGTTGGTTGTGCAGGTATAAAGGAATTGAGATAGATATTGACTTCCATATATCAAAATCATCAGTATCGAAAAAAATTTGATTGAGCTATGTCCGTCCGTCCGTCCGTCTGTCCGTTAACACGATCACTTGAGTAAATATTGAGATATCTTGACCAAATTTGGTACACGAGCTTATCTGGACCCAGAATAGATTGGTATTGGAAATTGAGCGAAATCGGATGATAACCACGCCCACTTTTTATATATATAACATTTTGGAAAACCCAAAAAACCAGATTATTTAGTAAATAATACACCTAGAATGTTGAAATTTGACGTGTGGACTGATATTGAGACTCTTGATAAAAATTTGCAAACATTTTTTAAAATGGGCCTGGCACCGCCCACTTGTAATTAAATCAATTTTACAAATATTATTAATCAAAAATCGTTAAACCTATCGTAACAAAATTCGGCAGAGAGGTTTCCTTTCCTATAAGGAAAGCTTTGAAGATAAATTAACGTAATCGGTTAAGGACCACGCCCACTTTTATTTAAAAGATTTTTTAAAGGGTCGCGGACGAATAAAATAAGGTATATCTTTGCAAAAAAGATCTTTTTATCAATGGTATTTCATTCACCAAGTGGATTTATAACAATAAATAGGAAAAACTTCAAATTTTAAAAAATGGGCGTGGCATCTCCCCTTTTATGACTAAGCAATTTTCTATGTTTCGGAAGCCATAACTCGAAGAAAAATTAGTTCAGAATAGAACCATATGTCTTAAGCACACAAAACAAACAATAACAGCATTTCAAGTGCACAGCTGGGTATGTAATGTTCGGTTTCACCCGAACTTAGAATACCCTGCAAAAATCGCGAGTACTCCATGCATGCATGTATGGAGTACTCGCTATGGACCAACCGATTGCTCCAAAATTAACCACAATTCATACAAAAAATATGGTCAAATTAACATTGCTATGTCTAGGACTGGACCACATACTCCAGCTCCACATTACATCAGAATAATCCATGGAGTACCCACAGTCCAATAAACATCGTGTAGTGATTACAATCGTTAAAAGCGAGCAATGATCGGCTTAAAATACGTTCGTGTAGAAACATGAGTTGGTCCATTGCTGCATTACAGTGGAGTATAATGGTAAGTACACCAGTGGACCACATGATCCAACGATTTTTGCAGGGTTCCTTACTTGTTCTTCTTATTATTGCATTGTCATCGGGTTCTGAACTATATTTTAAGTTTCAAGCTTGTAGCTTATCGGGAAGTTAATTAAATTTTAATTACAAAATTCGTTCACAACGGCCAGCCGCTACACAGGGTCAAGCTGAATAAAAACTTTAATCGCGTTTTTCTCGAAAACTTGATTCCAGCTCACATATAAGATTTTATTGATCTTCAAAATATATCTCCCAATTTTTCTCATTCTTACCCTTTATAATTTCCCTCTACCTCTCTCCTTCTCTTTTCTTAGTACATCCCGCATTCCTCTAATTTATCATTATTTGCTTCATTTTGCTAATTTTATTTTGTCACACACAATTCATAGTCAAAATCTCATAACTTAATTAAAATGTTTTAGCTGCACAATTTTTGTCTATCATCTCATATAGATAGCTATTTTTACAATGGAATGCTTAAATTTAATAAAAACATTTAAGTCACTCAATGCAATCGCTTTAATTTTTTGTGAATTCAGTGCTATGACCAAACAAAAGTTCTGCACTTAAGTACGTACATGAGGTATGAGTAACTTTTGCTGACATACAAAATTTGTCGCACCACCCAGTGACGCACGTGCAATTGAAAAAAAAAATATATTTAAAAGTCTAAATGAAAAACCTTCGCCTTGATTGAAGCAACCTATAGCCAAAATTTAGTCATGATTGAAGTGTGAGAAATACGTTTCCATAGGGAACACACACACAAAGAATTTGATATATATATATATATATATATATATAGATTAAATGCCCCACCTTTTATAGAGCAAACAGCTAATCTACTTAGCCTATACTCCCAACTCAAGTCTTGTCATGACATATATGTAGCCTATATTTACATAGGATAATTTTTTTTTAATTTTCATTTTTTTAAGGGCAATTTATGTCGTGTGAACTAAAATTCTTATGATATTGGAGCATTCGTTCATTTCAGTGATTACCTGTAAACCTGAGTGGCTTTGTTAAATTTTGGTGAATTGGCACATGCCTGACTGCAACGCAACATAATCTAGCCCTAAATTGTTTAGTGGTTCAAAAGCGCCAAGTTTTGCCCAACCATGTTTGCCATGGGACCGTTAATGCTTTGAGAAAACAAACAAGACAGATGTAGGTTGCTCTCTAACATTCTATTTTTTATGCTCATATCGCACGTTTTATTGTAAACTGATTCAACTCGAAATTTTTAACATTTTATGACCCACGAAAATAACCAGCTGACGAGACAATGCTGACATAACCAAAAAGACCACAATAGCGGACATAGTTGCGTTTGAGTCTCATTTTCTAGTGGAACTCCATGAAAGAATACATCTTTGTTTGCGTTCTCCCAAAAAATTTTAATTTTGGATTACTTCTGTTTACAGTAAAATATGCGTTATAGCCACTGTCGCTATTCACACGCCTTTGAAAATTGGCGGTAACAAACTTCACTTTCACCGCTTAGTTGGATTAGCCATCACATCACAGCTCACTACATTCATTTCATTTCATTTATTCGGAAAAAATACATTAGTACAATAAGACAAATTGTCTTTTGTAGTACAACAAACATAATTCATATAATTCATTTAAATAAATAAATAAAAGATGCTAGAAAACAAGCATATCAAAACAATACTACAAAACTTTAAATTTTTAATTTTTTAAATTTTAAATTTTGGTTAAATTAGATTAAGATAAGATAAAAATAAAATAAATGCCCAGTTTAAGTTTGTTGACTAGAAAAATAACTGAAAATAATATGTTTGTAGTTGCTTTGGTTTACATTATTCCTAATTGCAGCTGGGATAGAGTTCCAAATACGTACGGTGTTGACGAAAAACAGCCTTGTCGAAGCAACGAAGTTAAAGTTAGGCACAAGTAGATTACTCGTCCTGGGAGACCTAGTGAATGTCAATTTCTCAAAAAGATATGCTGGTGATTTTGTGACAATCAAGCGGTACAAAAAAATCACACTTCTAGCTTTTTGGTAGTCATATATGTTACATCCTAATAGCTTGGACCTCCAAGCCGAAATATGATCAAATTTTCGTAACCCGAAAACGTAACGAGTTACATGATTAAAGGCGACCTCAACTTTGTGTGCAGAACATGAGTCCAACTTGTTATAAACGAGCTCTGAATAGTTTATTATTGGCAAAAGAAGCTGTAGGGCCAGTTTTCTTCTAGTATGCGGAGGTGTGAAAGGTGCAGATTGCCTAAGATTGCGCAAAGTGGTATACACTTTACCCATGACTGTATTGATGTGGTCTTCACAAGTTAGATTAGAGTTGATAACGAAACCCAAATTTTTAATTCTAGAAACAATTTGTAAAGCCGTGTTTCCAATGTATATTGGTGAGGCAAGGGCATCAACGGACCTATTCTTCGAAATGGGCAAAATGAACGATTTAGTTGCATTAAGGCAGATACCATTATTATTGGCCCAGCTCTGTACTGACAATAAATCATTATTTACTTTAAGACAGAGGTTGGCTACGTCGGTGAAACTACCAGACAAATATAATTGTATGTCATCTGCATATGCGTGCATTTTCATGTGCTGACAAACCGAAAAGATATCGTTTACGAAGATACTGAATAACAAAGGCCCAAGAATGGAACCCTGCGGAACACCTCGGGGTAGGTGTTTGGTCCCCGAAATTTCGCAACCAGTATTAACAAGTTGTGATCTTCCTGTTAAGTAACTCTCCATTACCATCACAGCACTGTAGGCAAATCCAAAATATGTTTTAAGTTTATAAGAAAGTAACGCATGGTCAACAGAATCAAAAGCTTTAGAAAAATCTAATAGACAAAGCAGAGTTAGTTGGTTTTTACCAAAAGGTATGCGTATGTCATCAAGAATTTTAAGTAGTGCCGTTGTACAACTATGCTTGGCTCTAAAGCCCGATTGGTGTGGTGATAAGAGGTTATTTCTAGAAATGTGCAAAATTATTTGCTCTGCTAGCAGCCTTTTAAAAACTTTCGACAGCGCTGGCAATATGCTAATGGGTCGATAATCACGAACCGAGTTTGCAAGCCGTTTCTTCGGGACGGGTCTTACCATAGCACATTTCCACGATTCAGGAAATCGAGAAGTTGTGATGCAATGGTTGATGATGTGTGTGAAGGTACTCAGTATGAATGGTAGAATAATTTTTACAAATTTTATTGGTATACCATCAACCCCGATGGCATTGGATTTAACTTTAAGTAAGCACCTTACCACGTCGCATTCGGATACCGCCCTGAACTCAAAATTTTCTCCACAGTAGCGCCCATAAGCATTTGGAAAAGGCGCAGTAGGATTTACAGCAGGACTACTCACAAACGCATCATTAAGGGTGTCAGCATTTCTTCTCCAATATAATGGGGTTGTTATGTGGGTAAAGGTAAGGGGGGGGGGGGGGGGGGTCATGCTGCTAAGCTTTGGCCAGATCTTTTCACACGACATCGTGGAGGCATGCACCTACATAACAATGGCGCCCAACGTTGGGTCCAAGGTATTGAGTTGAAGTTTTTTCTTTTATTCTTCCATTGACCATCCCTTTTTTAATGATTCTTGACTAGGGGGATGAGGGCACCATCTCTTAAGGTTATCAGGAAATTTTATGGCCGGATTGAAAAAAAGTATATTTTTATAAATAAAAGTTATCAGAAATAAGAGAGCGTTTCCAACTGAAGTCACGGCGAGGCTCTAGGCTTACCATAAAGCGTCTAGACTGCGCATAGGGCAGGGCTCTATTTTCGTTTACCTTTTGCCATCTCCAATCACTTATGACCTTCACGTAGGCATGAATAGTACAATTTTGTTAGTGTAAGTAGCACTATTAAATCCGAATGGAAACAGAATCCCCAACGACGAGTTAGCTAGGGATCGGTAGTAGGTCTGTCAACCATCTCGCCTTAATATCCTCATCGGTGATCAATGCGCAAAAACTTCACTACACACTAACAAAAACGAAGGTTACCGTAATTACGTCATCAACCATGACTATAAACCTGAATGTGACAGATATATGAATCATAAAAGAACTGTAGCCGAAATTTATCGGTAACAATTATTTCTGTACCCATTACTGTAATTGCAATCGAAACTGTCACTTATAGCCAGCAAAGATTTTACCGTGAACAACGTCATCGTATCCACAACCCGTACCTTCCGTTTAACTGTGACGTATCTATAGCCATAAATGTCAACGTAACTTTAAGTGGCGCCGACACTATAGTCATTAAAGTAATCATTACCATAATAACAGCCGTAAGTCTAAACGGTAATAGTCGCGGTCGTAACCGCCCCTTAATATCCGCAACTGTAACTGTATAGCTACTTAACGTCTTAGTCTTCGTCTACATCGTCGTCTTCATTACCATCATCATAGCTAGTTTAGGTTAGATCGAGTGGTAGCCATACCGCTTGGGGAAGCAACAAGGCCCGGTGTGCACATAAGAAAACAAAAGCGAAAATACTTTCGCCTAGCTCTAGCAAAAGTTGAACAGTCAAGAATGAATACTCTATGACTCCACTAGAATATACTCCATGCAGTTGAAGAACTTTTCTAAGTATGCAGTGACCCGTCAAAATCACATTGCCCATTGATAGATACCTAATTATGCAGAATCAGACCACAGGTGGCTAGGGAAACTCCGAATTCCCTACAGCCCAGGACCCAGACGATATTAATCTTAGAATAGTTCGACGCAATCACAAGCGCTTCCATACCAACTCGGACGCTGGCACACCCTCGTTGCCACTTCAGTTAAACTCAGGCCGCTTGACTTTCCGTCTAGATGTTGAGTGAGTTCTCTAACCGTAGTATCACTGGATAGCAACCCATCCAGCAGATACCAAAAATCGCGTTAACTTCTACTTGGAAGACGTTACATTGATCGGACAGCTTAAACTTGCACCTTACTTACACCATCTGCCTAACAGATAACGCCTTTTCCAACCTTTCTTTCTAACTATGATCAATCCGTAAAACAGTTAGCCAGTGAACCACAGATTAGTGCATTTACCCACTCCTCTCCTAGGCGTAGCACTGAATTTATAACGCCAATGTACTAACCTTAGCGACAGTCCCCAGCTCTTTCTGTTGGGTTTGATCGCTTATTGATAAGTCGTATTTCGAACTAGCTTGTTAATTTGAATTAATATTCCATGTGTCTATGGTATAAGCTGGTTTAGTGATATTGTTGATAACGAAGTGGCTTCCATTGCATTTCTTCGAGACTAATTCATAACTATTTGCAACGTGGCTACTTTTGCAACACATAGTTTTCGAAAAGGTTTGAATTTTTCGTCAGGGTTATTATTTATTTGACATTCATGTCATGTTTATTTGTGTGTTTGTGTGGCAATGCATATGAGTGCTTGTGTTAACAACAAAGAAATGCATAATTTTACTGTTTGCACGCCGCAAAATATGCAAAGTAAATGCAAAAGCGTGTAAATACCGCAAAAACACAAAAGATAAGCGAATGCCAGCAGCTAGAGAAAATACACACATCAAACACATACATACATGTGAGTGCATGCATTAGTAGGGATAGCGTAAGTAAAGAACACCTAAAAAAACTAAGCGACAACACAACAACAAAAATTGGTTTTTCGTTCTTAGTAAACATGTGCCCATGAATGTGTGTGTGTGTGCTTGCGTGCTCAAAATGGCAAGGAAGCAGGAAGCCATCGCACAAACGGGATGCCTGATGCCGCAGGCGTTGGAGAGCAGCTGGATGCACAATGCAACAAAAGATATGTCACTAAATGTTGCTGCCGCTATGTGTGAAAGCTTTCCATATACAACTACAACATTTTCAATATTATTTGCTACTCTTACGCCATGTAAGTTAGTAGTTTACTAACAAGTAACAAAGGCAGCACGCCCAAAAAAATATGAAAATGAAGTAACAAATATCGCAAGCAAACATTATGCACAAATTGCATTGACTACATACACATATACAAACATAGTCACAGGATGATGGCGACAACAAGAGGAGATAAAAAAGGAAATCTGGAATGGTATTGGGAAGGAAACTGAAGATGTATAGAAAAAGCTTTTGAAATGGGCTTTATAGTGGATGAAACAGGCAGTGCGAGATAGAGGGCGGTATATGGAAACGACAGAGATAATGTGTCTTGCCATAAATCAAGGAACTTTTAAATAATTTCTAAAAAGATTATAAATATATGAAATTAAAAAAAAAAATGAAAGGCGCGATAACTTCCGAAGAGGTCTGTGTAAGCGTTTTGCTTTATGAAGGATATATATGTAGAATATAAATGCAGGTGTAGTGTAGGGTCTTGATATATTGTATGGAGTAATAGTGGGTGTAAACGTAAGTGTAGTCACCACGCTGTAGCGTAAAGTAGGAACAATGTACGTGGTAGAGTTGATATGAGCGAATCTGACAGCAAATCATGGCAAGACAAGGCAAGGCATGGCAAAGCATGAAAATGAAAGGGAAAAAGAAAATGAGGGGAGAGGAAAGGAAAGAAATAAGTCAAAACCGAATCCGGAAATTGTCCTTCTGATTGTTATCGAAGTGTAGACGGTTTGTTAACATTCATTTATGGGTTCCTTGTTGATGAGTTATGGGTGTGTGAAGTATTTACGACAAGTAATCGGATTTGTTATCGAAAGATGTCGATTAGCTCTTGAACTGTTTGTTATCGAAAAGTTATCGGTAACTTATAGACTTATTATGGAAGAGCTATCAACTTTTTATCCAAAATTTATCGACTTTATATCGAAAATTTATCGATTTGTTATCTAATTTTTACCAATTTGTTATCGGCGTGTTCTTAATTATCGAAAAGTTATCGACTTATTATCGAATAGCTATCATCATTTTATAAAAAAGTAATCGACTTGTTATCCAAAGTTATCGACTTTTTATCCAAAGTTATCGACTTTATATGGAAAAGATCGATTTGTTATCGAACTGTTACAAATTTGTTATCGGCGTGTTCTTCATTATCGAAAAGCTATCGGTATCTTAGCGAAAATTTATCGACTTATCAAAAATTTATCGACTTTTTATCCAAAGTTATCGACTTTATATGGAAAAGTTGCCGATTTATTAAAGATTTCGATTAATTATCGATATGTTGTAAAAAATTGCCGATTTTTTATCAAAAAGCTATCGATTTGTTTTCAGATTTTTTGGTGTCGATATTACTACTAGAATGGTTTCGTTTGGGATTGTTTTGCGCAAGCTCGTATAAAAAGGTCAACTGGTGCTTTCAAATAGAACTTCACTTACCGACCTTAATAACGTTCATCAGAAGTCGGTCATTTATATTGTCAACTAGCGCATACTTTTCGATAGCTTCGATCTGTGTACAGTTATTGTTTAGATTATTACTTGGTTAGATTAAGTCCTGACATATTTAAAGTTTAAACATATATCGACGAAACCAACTCACCTATCCTCCATTTCAACATTACTCTGGCAAATAATACTGGTCGTTGATCTGAATGAGAAGTTATGGGCAGGCTTGTGAGGTCAATCTGTTGCTGCATCAATAATTTGCAGCTTCCTATAAGTACTAAATCTTTTGCCCTGTTTGGGAAGACTTGGCTGTATGTGCGTAGAAAATCCCTTACATTAAAAACTGAATATGTCGCTCTACCGACACAGGAGCTCGTTAAGGAGAATGCCAATCGAGGCAAAAGGGCAGTGTGTCGCGTAGTAACGGCTGCAATATTTATGTATCGCATTTGATAAGCGAAGTGAAGCGAACAGTAAATGGAGGAATTTCGCATTTACAAATGATGCTTTCGCATTTTTGATTGGCTGTTCCCACTTATAACTAACTGTTTCAATTTCAAACGGAACTTTTTTATTTACAACTGACTTCGCATTGACTATACTAATTTCTATATTACGCTTTCACGTTTACAAATAAATACTCTCATTTACAACTGACTATTCTTATTAGCGGCCACCGTGGTGTGATGATAGCGTGCTCCGCCTACCACACCGTATGCCCTGGGTTCACACCCCGGGCAAAGCAACATCAAAATTTTAGAAATAAGGTTTTTCAATTAGAAGAATTTTTTTCTAAGCGGAGTCGCCCATCGGCAGTGTTTGGCAAGCGCTCCGAGTGTATTTCTGCCATGAAAAGCTCTCAGTGAAAACTTATCTGCCTTGCAGATGCCGTTCGTAGTCGGAATAAAACATGTAGGTCCCGTCCGGCTAATTTGTAGGGAAAATCAAGAGGAGCACGACGCAAATTGGAAGATAAGCTCGCCATAAAATCTCTTCGGAGGTTATCGCGCCTTACATTTATTTATTTGTTCTTATTAGCGCTATGTCATTGACACTTGACTGTTCTCATATAGGATTAAACCTTACGAATTTTCATTTCACGCCTTCTCATTTACAACTGACTATTCTCATATAGCGCATTAACGACTCGACTATCTATTTTTAATTACAATTGATGCTTCTAAATTTTCGTTTGACGCTCTCTCATTTACAATTGACTATTCTCGCAATTAACTGTTCTCAATTACAACTGAAGGTTTCACATTTACAACTGACCTTATCTGAACTTTCTAATTTACAACTGTAAATGGCTAGACTGTTATTCCCCTCTCAAATGAATCGAAGCTCTGCAGGGACAGGCGCTGTTTCGTGTAAGTGGACCTTTTACTCAGATAGACCGTCCCACCGTTGCTAGGACGAGATGTGAACATCCCGGTAGTCACATCTCCGGAGGAAATTTCCACAGACAATGTCTTCCCTGTCCCTCACTTTATTTTATCGATTTGCTAAAGGAGTGTAGTAACGCAACTGACCAAAAAGTGTCCAAGTTAGCTGTTCCTGTTACGTGGCACCTACCACGAAACCTAAGCCAACTGTAATGGAAGTATGAAAAAAAGGATATATTTTCGGATTTTGAAGTCGGTATCTAGGATCAGGGGCACTTGTACTCTCAACTGTGAGAAGCCAAGAAGTTTCCCGAATTTAGGACTCCGGCTTAGGCTTGACTGTATAAATTTTTTCTTTATCAGTGCGGTGAAACCGTGGAAAGTGTGGAACACGGTATTAAGATAAATCAGTTATTTACGGCATATAAATGAGCAAACTCTTATTCTAAGCTTTTCAAACATAGTTGAATAGATGAATTCAAAGCACTTGCTCCAGACCACGAATACAGAAAACCATTCTGAGCTAGTTTAAACTAAAATGTTCATTTCTTACAATCACTCAATTCACATCATTTTAGCCACTCTCATACTGCTGTTGTTGTTATTCAACTTGTTCCACATTGGCCCGCTTGGTAAGATGCCTGAAGCCATCAGCTCACACAGATAACTTGCTAAGTGAGTTAGAGTGTCAGCTTTTGGCGTTTAGTAAGCATTGTGGTGGATTTTTACTTTGTTTGTCATCTTTCTCTTTCTTTTCAATTTTTCTTTTTTTTTTTTTGGCAATTTTCGCCGTCTTTGTTCACGCGTTTTTACTTTTGCTTCTCTGTTACGTTCTCAACAAACATATTTGTCTGTCACTCAGAGGAAGTTCATACAAAATTTTCGCACATTACTCATACGACATGGCGTTTATGTCATTATTTTACATGAAATATGCTCAGCATATGCTGCTTATAAAGCGAGTTACCTAGTTATGAAAAAGTTTTTCTTTTGACAAAAAAGCACAAGTGAAGGGTAAAATTAATGTAGAGAGGAAGCAGAGAAGATGTATAACTTAATTTAAGCCCCATTTATTTTTTTTGAGAGGACGGATACTTATCCTTTTTAAATACATATACGAGTACATACATACATATGTAGGTTAGGTTGAATTGGCTGTCCATTGGCACACATAGGCCAGTGACATTAGACCTGTTGTGATACCAGGAAAAGACACCATTACCTTGCATCTTCGATTCATAGCAAGAACCTGATAAAGGCTACCAATGCCGTGATGTCATACTCCACGCTTTTGCGCACATTATCCACAAATGGATTTCCCAGGAAGTGCTGGTTTGCGCCACTTAGCTGCGCGCAGTTGCAGATGATGTAAACCACCGTTTTCTCCGCTTCATTGTCTTTACAACTTCTCCCGCAATGACTATAAGACGTCCCTAACCTTTCTCCATGCCTATCTATAAGGCATTGCAAAGTTAGTACTGCTGCATGTGAATAAATTGTATCTCTACTTAGGTTGTAAACGTGGCGGGATCATTTTGACTGAGAGCCAAGGGATTTGATAGCAGCCTGGATGTCGCTGAAAGTAAAGATTTCGTTGCCGATACTGTTTTTTTTTGAGTCCTGTCTGAAGCTTCCATGATAGCTGATATTTTTGTCTAGAAGACACTGCACTGATCGGGTAGTCTGAAGAAGAGTTGGAGGTCTAGGTCCCTTCGCCCTCTCCTCAGAACCCGTTTCCCAATCTTTTTTGAATCCCAATGTCTTGGGTTTTCATTTGTGTTTACGGTTATTTGGATATTTGGTTTATCCTTAAGGTATAAGAAACAGTTTTCTGTGGTTTCAGATGTGTTTATAAGATCTTCGGCCCTTCAACTTTCTACTTAAATTAATAAAATTAAAACATAACTTCGGTTTACCTTCAATTTTCAAACTCAACTTCCTGTGCACCTGCATTATACATACATATGTACTTGTATCAAAACTCAAAACAAGCAAAAACACAGCACTTTGATGTGAAAAAGCCAAAAGTTGTTAAACAAATCGTATTGAACTGTTTTTGCTTATGGTGTAGAGAAAACAAGAAAACTTGTAAAAAAAAAAACAATAAAAAATACCACAACACGAACGTTTGGGGCTGATCAAAGCATCCACAGCAGAGGTGTGTACGCGTGTAAGTGTGTGTGTGTTAAAATTGGGCATACAAATGCATACATAGAAATTTACTTGGATCACATATGCGCTGCACTGTAACATTTTGACAAATTGCCGTTGCATTTCTTGTATTAGAACATGCGCCACACATATCACAGGTGTGAACACAAAAATAGCAACAAAAATTATCAACAGGTTTTACAAGTTATTTTCTTTTACTTTTATCGTTAATTTTGAAAAACACTTCAATAAATGCAACTTTAATTATGAAAACGAATTTAGGATTTTCAGATTTTTTTAAGTTAAAAACGTTTTCGCTGAAATTTGCAAAATTCGCGCTTTTGAAAATCGAAAAATTCGAAGTAAAATCTCGATAATTCCATTTCTGTTTTACACCAAAACAACGATCAACTCAAAAAACGCGACTGCCTCCCCCATAGGCACTAATACAATAATAATTTTAAGGAAGTATTTTCTCGTTGATTAGTGGAGGTATTAATAAATTGAGTACACAGCTCGGTAGATATTGAATTGGGAGGTCGGAACATAGTCAGCTTCGAAATTTCAGATTTTTTATTTAGAAGCTCGCTATAGAACAAGGTGCGCGATTTATAGTTTTTTCTAGAATTTTTTTAGCTAAAACTAATTTTGACAAAATACGAAAAAAGTTCTAAATTCATGAATTCGGAGGTCGGAAAATTTTAAGTAAGATATGTTAGATGAATTTTGAATTTTCAGATTTTTTAATGTGCAAACGTTTTCGGAAATATTGGGAAGTTCGAGCATTTGAAAATTGGAAAATTTTTAATAAAGTTTCAATAATTCTATTTAGTTTTTTTTTTTTAATTTCGGAAAAAATTCAATAATTCAACATTTGAAAAATGGAAAGTTTGAAGTATAACTTCAATGTCATATGAATTAGGAATTTTTTGTGTTAAAATAAGTTTTGAAAAAATACGAAAATTTTTGAATTATAAAGAAGCTCAAAAATACGAATAATTTCAAGTAAAATTTCGTTGTTAGATTATTTAGATTTTTCGTTTTCGGAAAATTTCAAAAAATTTTCGAGTAGTCGAAAACTTGAAGTAAAATTTCGATGTCAGATGAAATTTGAACTTTCAGAATTTGTCTTTTTTTTTGTTAAAACGTTTTCGAAAAAATTCGAAAAAAAATTCAAAAATTCCAACATTCGAAGAAAATGTTAGAAAATGTTGTTAGATTAATCGGTGAATCTTTGATAACATTGCAAAATTGCGTGATGATGATTACGTGGCGGTTTCTGAAGCGGTACCATCGCAATATGCCAGTAAATGTTTCTTTCTTTTCAGTTTCTCTTAAACAAACATAATAATTGAATATTCAATTATTATAACACACCATTAAACAAACAAAAACATTAATTGAAAATTTTCAGAATTTTTTGTTTATAACGTTTACTCAAAAAAAAATCGGCAACAAATTTCTGAAAAGTTTAGGTGAAATTTCGATATTTCGTTTTAGGATTTTCAACACTGTTCGAATTAAAAGTGTTTTCGAAAAAGTTCGAATGTTCGAAAACATTCGGAATTTCGAATTTCAAAATTCGCTTTGATAGTTTTTACTATTTGTTCGTGTTCGCTGCTGTACATGCTCAAAATTTTTCCTTATAGCCTGATTTCACATAATGAGTTATGCGCGTGTTTGCTTGAAAATAATTTATCAGGAAAAGTTTGTATTAATTGCATTTGCTACTTCCAGCCAAAAACCAAAATAAACAACGGTAATAAATATTAAAGCATCATTTAAGTGCATGTGCCCTAAGTTAATATCGTACATTGTGTGCATTTAAATTGATGTACGTAAGCACGCACTCACTTACATATGTACATATCCTCACACGTATTATCCTCTAGCAAAGCCATTGTAGACGATAAGCTAAAAAATTAATTAAAATTTAACTCTTTTGATGCGGTAATAAGTAATAGCTAGGAAAGAGACTAGAGTTGAGGTTTGGCAAGCCCAATAGACTTCTTTTACTTAATTTTTCCTTTGAAGGAGGACGTTAGTTAAAAACGGTGTACACAAAAAATCACCCAATGAATAAGAGGCTAAAGATTTGAGTCTTAAATTTCTCAATAAAAAAGGAACTCAAATTTTGGCTCTCGGCAGCGTTGCTTATTCGGGATAATCTTGTGGGAAGCACGATGTCTGTGTAGTAAATATTTGTAGCAATTCTCTTGATAATATGCAGCATTCAAACTTTGTTTGATAAGCTAAGAAATTATAAAATAAAAAGATGATAAAAAAAATGTTAAGGACTACCTTTATATAAATGGACCAAAAAATAGAAGGCAATTTTTCCTTTAATACAGAAATAGTCTTGTTGAATTTTGACTAAAAAACGTTAACAATAGCTCTTGTAAGAATTTTGGGATTCTCAGTCAATTCTCAGACAGCTTCTGAGAGACTGCCTCCTCCCTAAGGCAGTCCACAGCGTCTTGTATGGCCGCAAGCTCGGCCTGAAATACGCTACAGTGATCCGGAAGGCGAAACGATCTTTGTATCTCCAATCGTTCCGTATAGACACCCTCCGACCCTGTTATCCAGTTTAGATCAGTGTAGATCTGAATGCTGTTAGTGGGCCAACCAGGGTCATTCACCCACTGTTCCCTCTCAGGGATTAATATCTCGTATCCCTTGTTAAAGTTGGTATGTGGTTTGCAGAAATCTGCCCATTCTGGTATGCAGAATCTGTCGAGAATTTCAGTATGTTTGCAGTGAGACCATGTCAGTTTCCTCAGCCTAATAGCTTCACATGCTGCATATTTAATGCCTACTATATCTATGGGTAGTAGGTTCAGTATTACATTCATAGCCTCCGTTGGCGTTGTGCGGATGGCTCCGCTTATGCATAGTAGTGCAGATCTTTGCACCTTTTGAAGAGCAAGAACCGTCGAGGATTTATTCAGGGCGGGCGACTATACTGCCACCCCGTATAGCAATATTGGCTAACTATGCCCGTGTATATCCAATGTACTATCATAGGGGACATACCCCATATCCGTCCAATTGCCCCTTTACTTGTGTAGAGGGCAACTGTTGCCTTACGGACACGTTCCGTGGTGTTTTGTGTCGAGTTCAATTTCTTATCAAGTGTGAGCCCTAGATAGTTGACGGACTCACTTAACTTAAGCACTGTGTTTGCCAGTACTGGAGTTGAGAGACGTGGTATCTTATACCTCCTCGTAAAGAGCACCAGCTCTGTTTTATTTGGATTCACGCCCAGACCATTATCAACGGCCCATGCTTCGATCCTTTTAATTCCACCTGCATCATATCGCAGAGAGTTTGTGGAAATTTCCCACTTATCACCAAGGCAAGGTCGTCAGCATATGCTATAGCTTTACAGCCCCTCCCCTCCTCCAGGTCCCTTAGCAGCTGATTCCCCGCCAAGACCCACAGCAGAGGGGATAGGACCACCTTGGGGAGTTTCCCTTCTGACGAACCTGCTCACCGATACCCCTGCAAGTTCCGCCTGTACTAACTTGCATAGCAGCAATTGGTGCACAAGACCCACCAGCTGAGATTCGATGCCGAGATCAGTCAGTACCTTAATGATTGAGTCGGGTTTAATGTTATTGAACGCTCCTTCTATGTCTAGGAAGGCTGCCAGGCAGTATTCCTTGAAGGAGAACTATTTCTCTATGCACGATGTAATTTCGTGCAATGTCGTTTCCGTTGATTTACCCTTCATATAGGCGTGTTGTGCTTCAGAGAGTTGGTCATTCACTGACTCCCTGATATATGTTTCCATCAGCCTCTCCATCACCTTTAGTTGAAACGAAGATAGACTGATTGGTCTGAAGTCCTAAGGCTTCGCGTGGCATGCTTTGCCTGCCTTGGGAATAAATACCACTTTAGATATTTTCCATATGCGTGGGATGTGGTTTAGTGCCACGACACCTCCTATTATAGCATATAGCCAGCTAGTGCTGCATTCCAGTGATTGTTGGAGTTGTATAGGCGTAACTCCGTCCGGCCCTGAAGTTTTGAATGGTTCAAAAGATTGGATGGCCCAAGATATCTTATCTCTTGTAATTAGGTTGTGCAGTATAGGTTGCACTGTTGCTTGTATCAAGCTTTGTGTATCCCCTAGTTCGTTCCTAGTTGCACCTTTAAAGTGTGTATTCAGCAGTAGATCCAGGGTTTCCTCCTCAGTTTCGGCCCACGAACCATCAGGCCTTGCAAGCATCCTGGGACCGTATTAGCCGATCTTGAAAGTACTTTCCTGAGTCTACTCCCTTCAGACACTGTTTCCATGCTGCTACAGAAATCTCGCCAGGAGGATCTTTTGGCATGCCGTCTAGCCGAGCTTCGCTTTCTACAAATTGTATCGTCACCGGGTCTCGAACTATATGCTAAGTTACAAGTCTCTAGGTAACCGGAAAGTTAGTTAAAAATGGATTGAAAAATTCCCAAATTAAAATTAATTGTCCTAATGTCTCGATGCATGCGCCACCTAGCGAAATTTTGTTGATAAAATATTGCATTGTCACCGGGTTCTGACTTACGGCCCAAGTTTCAAGTCTCTAGCTTATCGGGAGGTTACTCAAAAATCGATTGCAAGATTCCCTGCGTTTTTTCAGGGATTTTCGTTTATCTCGATTCGTCTGCCACTTGGCGGCATTTTGTTTTCCACGAATTGTAGTGCCATCGACTCGCAAACTATGTGTTAAGTTCAAGTCTCTGGATCAACGAGAAGTTAGTTAAAAGTCGATCGCAATACTTCCATTTTAAATAAATTCTCTGTATATCTCGATCCGTGTGCCACCAAGCGGATTTTTTTTTCACTTGCATTGTAATGTCTCTCAGATCTGAACTATGTTCTAAGTATCAAATGTCTAGCTCAACGGGAAGTTACCGAAACAGACTTCCGTGGATCAAAAATTCATATGGAAATGAGGGGACAAACATGAAAGCGACTTAATGTAAAGGTAAAAAAAAACTTAAAAGCATGGGGACCGCACTTTTGAGGCATTACGGGAGGTAAATCTTTACTTTCGTTGCTCTCAATTTTTATTTTGGCAGAGGCACCAAGATGTTGCAGAAATGCTAGTTGATTTCTGATCATTGACTACAACGTAAAGCTCATATCATATGTAGGTAAGCTGCGCAGCGCCTGAAAGTATACTCCACTTGAAAAAAGCATAGTTGGCCAAATTTTACACACAAAAATTAGCCTATAGCTAGTTGATACCTACTATATCTGAATACGATACCAGATTGTGTAAATTGGTTCTGGTTTTCGAGATAACCATCCTAGGAGTGCCAAACTGTCGGTTTTCTTCATCACGAAATTTTCTTTTAATTTCAGTTATTTGGAAAGTGCAACTTTCTTCCTTTAGAACTCCTTTTTCTTTCTTGGACTGCCCTTTTCAAACGTGAAATATTAGCTTATAAGGTGTGCTGGGTTTCCTATATTTTCTCCGTATGAATTTTTTGCAAACTTAAACTCTACTTTTAGTCACGTTACTCGCATAATGTCTGAAAGTAGGCGGCTTCCGCAAATCGTGCATGTGCGAAACAGAATCATAATATACTACTAAAACAAAGCGTTTCAGTTAAAAAGAATTATATCGAAAATTACGTCTGCTGTGCATCTCCAAACATAATATAAAAAAGTATGCCTAAAAGTATGCCACAAATATTGCTTTTGTTTGCCGCAATCAATAACGTAGTATGCACACGCATTGAATGCAGCCGAAAAACTTGTTTTTTGTAATAACATCTCGAAAACCAGTACCAATTTAAAAAATCTTTTTCGATATTCAGATTCAGAGGGCCGCGATATTCAGATTCATAAAAGCAACGACGCATTTATAGGCCTGGATTTTTTTCATTCTGTCGGCCTGTGTAACAGTTATGTTCCGGTAGAAAACCTGAGCCCGTATCGATTCGCAATTAAACATAAACATTGAGATACTCTAGTGACGCCACGTCGGTCCTTTTGTCTGCTCAACCGCCGGCTTAACCGTTCCATATCTTTATATGACCTAAACGCTCAAGGCTCTCAACGAAGGTCAATATAGAGTGATAGAAATGCTCTACCTTAAATTATGTTCATCCTAAAAGTATGCTTTCATAGATAAATAGCCTGAGAGTTTTACCTAAGAACTTATTATATTTTTTCAATGACTTTTTATCTGCAGGGTGTTCTTATTTAAAATCCTGCTTGAATTTTGTTTGAAAATTATTTCAGATGAAAGATACATTTTGTTTCTCAGTTGATTCTCCATCTTTTTTACAGATATCTATTGTTTGTGATTTTAATTATTATAGCCTTGCCACCAATTCAAAATATTGCTATGCGAAGTATTCGCACAAATTGCGTATTTTAACTACTGAGAGTTTTATGTTACCACGAAGGATTTGAGATGGCACTTTTTCAAAAAAAATTTCGGAAAGGCGGTTTCAGTCTTTTTTTCATATAAAAAAGTTGCTTTTGTATGGAGAAAAATCGTAAACACCCTTAGGAAAAAAAATTTTCAAAAATCAATGCGAATTTCGAGAGACTCATAACTTGTACTTTGTTAGTCTAAAAAAATTGGGCTACTAAACTGTATACTCATAAAAATTCAGCGAACTCCAAATAAAAACTCGAAGTTTTCTCGAATTTTCCATTTTTTTCGAAAACATTTTTGAGATTGGTTTTCATAGTTCGTTGTTCATTAATCGAATTATTTTCTCAGCATTTAGAAAAAGAGGAGAATTTGAGTAACGAAATTTTATATAAATTTACATTGCTATTTTTCTGTTCGCTGCGGTACATCAAACAAATTCTTCTAAAATTATGTAATTATCATATATTTTTGCATGCAATTAAAGGAATGAACATTATATTAACTTTCAAGATTTTTCCCAAATGCACCTTACTTTTTTATTTTAAACTAAGCCAATCATTTCTCTTGTTTTCAATTTTTAAGTATATGTATATGCATGTTTCACGCAGAGCTGGGCGATATTTCACAATTAATTTTGTTACATATATCGCGACTGTTGTGTTCAGTAATTAAAGTACTTGTGATCACAATTATAGTAATCGTCATATCATTCTTTTTTTCGAAATAATGTCTACTGTGATCTTAGTTGTGACTCGAATGATTAATGATTAATGTAAACGTAAACCTTTTCGTCCAGCTCTGGTTCCATTCATAGAAATATATAGCCATACATATATTACTTATAAACAATATACATACATATTTATATACAGTCGCGAATACGCAAAATAGCAGTAACAATTATTTAAAAATTTGTGTCAATTATTTCTTTCTTTTATTCATTTTCATTAATTTTAGAAATAACTTCAATGAATTCTGTTACTGAATCTATGCATACCCATCTCAAAAACGTTTTCAAAAAAAATTTTAAATTAAATTAATTCTAAAGACACTTATTTTCCCAAATGCACGCGATATCTTACTGATTCAGATGAATTGTCCAGAGCAGCGCTCTTATGAATTTTCTAGGTAATCTTGCAAGGATACCTTATAAGCGCCAACACAGCTTTTTCCAGTCAGTCCCTCATATTGTTGTTGTTGTCGTAAAATGTCTTCGCCCCCTCTCAATCGGTCCGTTTACTTGAATAATTTTCATCAAAGCTTTTACGGAAGTCCAAAGAAACAAGCAGTTCAAATAGAGTTGAATCATAAAGAAATTATAGTTGGAAGGTTGTTCCAGTTAAATAGATGGTAGGTGTCCAAAAGGAGAACAAACATCATGTGCGTTCTTTTTCTGCGATGACTGAAAATACTGTTTGAATAATGAGGTCCACTGAGCTGTATCAAGCAGTCTACCGCTGGGGCATCCCAGCATGTTAACAATTTAGTAGGCGCTGCCCTGTATAACTGCCACCTCGCTATGAAAATAATGCTTAGGCGTCATATGAAGACATCCAATGGCAATTCTGAGTGCTAGTTTTAATAAGCCTGCAACTTGCTTCAAAGAGGCTAGTGTAGATTAGGAGAACATATCGGAGATGCTTTGCACAAGATCGGCCGGCCAACTGATTTAGCAGTATTTATTTATCTTCTTTCCAAGTTCTGACAGCAAGCAACTTTAGGATTTTGTTGCGTATTTACTTACTATAAATGCACTCGCTGATGCATGTGTAGTGAAGCAGAGAATATGTACGAACGTTACACCCAGAAGTTGTGGATGTTCTACAGCTGATAGTACTTTCCCAACGGCAGGTGTGCTGCAACAATATTCTAAGCCCAATTCCCCCAACTTAATAGGGAATGAATCTCTCTATCTTGCTGCCCTCCCAAAACATTACCTAGAGTCCAGGAGGGGACTTGAAAGTCGTGATAACTCATGACCATAATGGTTCTTTGCGCACCAAAACCACCACTCGACCCTTCGACTTTTTCGAAAATGATTTTGAGATGCGATTCGATCATTGCAATTCATTGAATTTTTTTTAGTCAACCAATTACATGCAAATATATACGGGTATACGTAACATTTTTTATTTATTTTTTTTAATTAGGTATAAAAGAGGTAATCATATATTCAAACATCAAGTGCAGCTAACATAATCGTGTTAAATGGAAAATAAATAACAAATTTTTACTATTTTTTACTGCTATTTTTGTATTCGCAGCTGTATATACATAAACATTTATTTCTTATTTAATTGACCACTTCAAATCGAAAATCATTTAACATTACTTTTTTGTTTCTTTGTTCTTTTCTTTCTCATTTGTGTTTTTTTTTTTTCGATGTGTCTTCTTTTGGAAATGTTGATTTGCCACCTGCATCATATACAACAAACAAATAAACGAACAACAAAATAATAACTCCCAAACCAATGCATAAACAAAATAAAACAAACACAAAAATTTAAAAACACCGTTAAAACATCAAATTATTTTAAAACCAAACCACACAACATTTATTTATTTTGCATGAACGAATATTCAACGTAAAAAAAAAACACCACAATTAATGCTTGCTTAAATAACCAACATTTTTTATATAAAAATATATTAACATTATACATTTTGTTCAATTAAAAAATTTTTAAAATATTCAAATTTCAAAAAAAACAAACAAATACAAAATATACATAAACAAAAAAAACAAAAACAAAATTATGTGCGTAGTTGGCCTCATATCCACACCAACCAATTTTTGTCAATTTAAAGAACCACCACTGCTGGGACCTGGTGCTGCTTTTACACAATTTGGCGCAACAGAATTCCATCCCACCACACCAGAGAATTGGAAGGGCGCAACTATACATACGACCGGACTAATGAAAGAGCCAGCTGTGGTGCCGGGACGCACTGCACCGGTGGCATTTGCTACACAGGCACAAGCACAGGTGAGTTGTCGCTTATTTACATATGTACATACATATATTACAGCATTAACATACATATATTTGTTATTGCTTTCCACTATACTATACACATTTTTATATGTATTTCTTAATGTTATTATTAAAGCCCAGCCAATTCGCTGCTGATTTTGTCAGAAAGTTGCGTATACGCAGTGTCTTACATGAACTGACGAAATTTGCAGTACTATGGAAGAGGGGTGTAAAGTGGCAGATGTTTGAAATTTTAATACAATTATTTATGATAAACAGGGTAAAATATTATTTTAAACACTTTTTCTAAGCATATTTAAAAAAACTTATAACTGTGATTAAAATTAGATTTTCCCTACAACTCAAACTCAAAGTCGGAAGTGACTTAATATAATCGTAACAACAATTTTTATATCTGTACGAAGCTTCCACCGTCTTAGGGATTTTAGAGGCGTTTTCGTGGTTGACTGAGTTCCCTGATATGCTCGTCAAATTCTTTTTAAACTGAGTTTTCCGTGCGAATTGAAAAATTTAAACAGCATTTTAAATCAACAAAATCAAAGACTTGCCAAAATCCTATTACTTTTTTTCTTATCTTTCCGTCCAGAAATAATTTTTTTTTTTTTTGTAAGAAATAAAATTTTTTTGTTTTCCAATTTGCTCAAACTATAAATTTTATACTCAGCTGAGCAGAGCTCACAGAGTATATTAACTTTGTTCGCCTTCTATATATCAAAATGATCTGGATGAAAAACAGAAATTCATTTAGCCATGTCCGTCCGCCTGTAAACATGATAACTTGAGTAAATTTTGAGGTATCTTGATGAAATTTGGCATGTAGGTTCCTGGGCGCTCATCTCAGATCGCTATTTAAAATGAACGAAATCGGACTACAACCACGCCCACTTTCGATATCGAAAATTTCGAAAAACCGAAAAAGTGCGATAATTCATTACCAAAGACGGATAAAGCGATGAAACTTGGTAGGTGCTTTGACCTTATGTTGCAAAATAGAAAATTAGAAAAATTTTGGGCAATGGGCGTGGCACCGCCCACTTTTAAAAGAATATAATTTAAAAGTTTTGCAAGCTGTAATTTGGCAGTCGTTGAAGATATCATGATGAAATTTGGTAGGCACGTTACTCCTATTACTATATGTGTGCTAAATAAAAATTAGCGAAATCGGATGACGAACACGCCCACTTTTAAAAAAAAAATTTTTTTAAGTCAAATTTTAACAAAAAATTTAATATCTTTACAGTATAAAAGTAAATTATGTCAACATTCGACTCCAGTAATGATATGGTGCAACAAAATACAAAGATAAAAGAAAATTTCAAAACGGGCGTAACTCCGCCCTTTTTCATTTAATTCGTCTAGAATACTTTTAATGCCGTAAGTCGAACAAAAGTTTACCAATCCTTGTGAAATTTGGTAGGGACATAGATTCTATGACGGTTTTCTGTGAAAATGGGCAAAATCGGTTGAAGCCATGCCCAGTTTTTATACACAGTCGGCCGTCTGTCCTTCCGCTCGGCCGTTAACACGATAACTTGCGCAAAAAACGATATAGCTTAACTTAACTTAGTTCACGTACTTATCTGTAGTCACTTTATCTTGGTATAAAATATGGCCGAAATCCGACTATGACCACGCCCACTTTTCCGATATCGAAAATTACGAAAAATGAAAAAAATGCCATAACTCTGTTCCAAATATGAAAAAAGAGATGAAACATGGTAATTGGATTGGTTTATTGACGCAAAATATAAGTTTAGAAAAAACTTTGTAAAATGGGTGTGACACCTACCATATTAAGTAGAAGAAAATGAAAAAGTTCTGCAGGGCGAAATTAAAAGCCCTTGGAATCTTGGCAGGAATACTGTACGTGGTATTACATATATAAATAAACTAGCGGTACCCGACATATGATGTTCTGGATCACCCTGGTCCACATTTTGGTAGATATCTCGAAAACGCCTTCATATATATAACTAACACCACCCCCTTTTAAACCCCTCATTAGTACCTTTAATTTGATACCCATATCGTACAAACGCATTCTAGAGTCACCTCTGGTCCACCTTTATGGCGGTATCTCGAAAAGGAGTTCCACCTATAGAACTAAGGCCCACCCCCTTTTAAAATACTGATTAACCCCCTTTATGGAGATATCCCTAAATGGCGTCCACCTATAGAACTATGGCCCACTACTTCTTAAAATACTTTTTAATACCTTCCATTTGATATGCATGTCATACAAACACATTCCAGGGTTACCCTCTGTTCATTTTCCTACATGGTGATTTTCCCTTATTTTGTCTCCATAGCTCTCAGCTGAGTATGTAATGTTCGGTTACACCCGAACTTAGCCTTCCTTACATGTTTTAATATAAGTTTATAAATTTTTTTTTATAAAATTTATTTTTAATGATCGGGATGAAACGTAATGAAGAAAAATGAAAAAATAAATAAAATTAAAACTAAAAAAATGGGGAATTTTAGTGCTGAATTTTATGGATGAATAGAGGCCAAACAGTTTACCCAGCATTTCAAATTAATCAAAGCCAAAATTTACCAAGTTCTTATAAAACTATTAAATTTTAATGGAAAAATAAGGAAAATCAAAAAAAAAATCATTGCGTGGTTTTAAACTTTTATACAAATTTATTTCCCATTAAGACAAACTATTCTAAAAACTCAATACAATTTTTCAATTATAGAAAAATTCAAAAATAAAAAACAATAATTATCATTAAAAAAATTATTGTTCTGGCCTTGAGCTGGAATCGAACGTTGAATTCTTTATCAATAGACCGATAAAACAAAAACAATTATTTTACAACCTATAATTTTTTTGTTGTTAAGAAAATATTTTAAATTCGCTGTCCTATTTCTTTATAAGTGACTGTATTAATATATAAGGCCATGCGCATACTTTCGCCCACCGGCTGGCTTTTTACACATAATATTTGTATTGTAAAAACAAACACTGCGTAGTTCATTTAATTAACACATATTAAGGGTATTCACAAACTTGAACAAACTGCCTGTTAACCGGACAAAAAATCAGAAAAACAAAGCACGTGCGAAATACATTTGAAAAATAAACTAAAACTATGCTGGAGCACACTGGAGATTTTCAAAATTGACAAATGCCAAAAGTGCCAAAAATGCAACGATCTTGTAAACATACCCTTTCCAACCTATGTAGAAATTTTTGGTGATCAAAATTGCTTATGCGAACTTCGAATAGAATCTTACACTGAAAGAAAAAAGCTGGTATAATCAACCGATTTACGGGTCAATTCAACCGAAATTTCTATAAATTTTTATCCGTCGCAAATAACTCTGGAATCAACTTTGCTCAAATTATTGATTCTGAGTTGGCCGTTTCAACAGCCAAATCAACAAAAACAATGTTCATTATATGTATCATAACTCTGTTCTGTTTACAATTATTAAAGAGTTTCCAGCGCAATTTATTATTTTTCCAACCTTATTTTCAACCTAACGAACGGAGTGGATTGGATGAGTTAGAAGATTCAGCGGCTCATTACAAATAGTTCACGAGATGATTGGACCAGCACCGTGGTCGTGCTGTTTTCCGGAGCTTACCGGATCAATAACCAACAAAGAACGACCAACTTATAAAATACTACAAAACCTTTAGGAATTGTCTTTATCGCCACAAGAAGAAAAGGACTGAAAGTGTTATTTTTTGTTTCAAATAACAGTGAAAGCTGTTGATATTACAGACATTTCTGTGTGGCACCATCATCATACGAACAAAATAGTCAGAGCCTTGAGCGTAAATTTCACTTTAAAATTAACTGTTGCGTTATACTAATGACAGTTGTGTGCTGCTACAATGACCATTCAAATCAGTTGTTTTAACAGAGAAATAAGTTAAATTTAAAGAGAATCCATAATTTTTACAGAATATTGTTAACTTGAGAGCAACAGTTTCTCATCTGTTGAAATTAGTAAACAAACTTGTTCGTTTGACATAAAACACGGTTGAAACAACCATAATCCGCTTAAGTTTATCGCATGATTGTTCATGTAAGGACAACAAACCCGATTTGTTGAATTTGCTAGCGTAATTTCTTTCTGTGTATCAGCTTGAATGGCGATATTTTTAACTACCTTATTCCTGTTGAAAATATTTAAGTACATACATACAATCCTTGCATAAAATGCGATTAGTCGGGATGAGTCGCAAAAGATTATGCGACAATAGCCAGTTTTGTTCTCTTTATATTGGTTGGATGGGTACTCTTTATACCCTTACGGCTATTGTCGAACAAATATTTGTTTTTGCTCTCCCTTACCCTTACGGGTACTGTCGACGCGTCCTCCTTGTACCCCTATGTGTACTGTTCGACACGTCCTTTTTCTCCCCCGGTGGTAATGTCGGAGAGTTATTCTTTGTTCGCCTATGGGTACGGTGAGACAGGGCCTTCTACCGAGTTTCTAGTAAAAACTTATCATTATCTAATTGCTCGCCAAGAATTTTCCTAGTCTGCAAGTCATTTTGCTCAATTTGGTGAATCCCTTTACTTGTTACATATCTAAATGTATATATATTTATAATCAGTAAGACCAACACGTAAATAAATTCATAAACTTCATGCTGACATATTGACATTCTCACATGTATTGCTCTTCATATATTTTTACTACATAAAAAAAACTTAACTCATACTCTTTTTTAATTGTTTTTTCTCTGCATAACTGTTGTTGAATGAATTTCACAAAATAACAATAATTAAATAAAAATAAACCCGTTGGCCGTTTGTAGTTTATTATATAGATTTTTATAAATTTTTTTAACTTTAGGAAATTATACCTTCTCTCCAGGGTGCTGTCATGATGGTTTATGGCTTGGATCACGACACATCGAATACAGATAAATTATTCAATTTGGTCTGCTTATACGGCAATGTTGCAAGGGTAAGTTTTTTTATTGTTGTTGTTGTATATTGTATAAGATAGGTATTTACATATGTATGTAATAAGCATACAAATATGCTTGTGACCACAGCGATTAATTATATTTTCCTTTATATATAAATAAATTATTATACGTATTAACTTTTTATACTGCTAATGAATACAAATTTATAAAAAAAAAGTGGTTGCGTTGAATTGAACTTTCTTAAAATCTCTACAAAGGATACACAAAAAAAAAACATGCAAGTGTAATAATCAAAAATCATATCATCGTGTATCACTCATCTACTGCGCGAGTGAGTTCTATAAAATAAAACAGAAGTAATAAATTTTTGTGTAAAAAATTTTAATTAATAGATTCTTAAGAGGAACTAGTATAATTAAATAGCCTCTACCCGCAGCCCAGTCCACACGAAAAAAATATAACACTATATTATTGCGATATACCCCGATATGATTCGATTTCCGAGACAGGCCAGAAAATAATCTTGAAACAGTTGCAAAAAGATCCCGACATTATAGCGCGCACAATCGAGAAATAGTCCGGAGATAAACCCACAATGATCCAAAGACAGTAATATATTGTAACGAGTTTTAGTATGTTCCGCTTATTTGAAACCTTCTGCTAACGTTCGAAAATTTTACCAAAAAATACGGCGACAGACGGAAAGGTTTTAAAACCGGGGCAAACTCCTGTAGGAACGAAAACGGCGATCTTGTAACTGATGTCCAGAGAGTGCTTGGATTATGGAGGGAACACTTCTCTGCTCTCCTAAATGTAGGAAAATATATCCCCCTGTCCGATTATGGCGAAGTTAGAACAGCAATAACCAGATTGAAAAACAACGAGGCGGTGGGCGCTGATGGATTGCCTGCGGAGCTATTCATGTACGGCGGCGAGGAGTTGGTAAGGCGCATGCAGCAGGTTTTTCGTAAAATATGGTAAAATATGTTACATGCCCGACGATTGGAATCTAAGTGTTCTTTGCCAAGCCCACAAGAAGAGGGATTGTGCAAAATGCACCAACTATCGTGGAATCAGCCTTCTTAATATCGCATATAAGGTCCTTTCAAGCGTATTGTGCGAAAGATTGAAGCCCACCGTGAACCCCCTGATTGGACCTTTTCATTGCGGCTTCAGACCTGATAAATCTACCATCGACCAAATTTTCACAATGCGCCAAATCTTGGAAAAAAACCCGTGAAAAGAGAATCGACACACATCACCTCTTCGTCGACTTTAAAGCCGCCTTCGACAGCACGAAAAGGAGCTGCCTATATGCCGCTATGTCTGAATTTCGTTTCCCCACAAAACTTATACGGCTGTGCAAAATGACGTTGAGCCACACCATCAGCTCAGCCAGAATTGGGAAGGACCTCTCCGAGCCGTTCGAAACTAAACAAGGTTTCAGATATGGTGACCCCCTATCGTGCACTTTCTTTAATTTGATGCTGGAGAAAATTATACTAGCTGCAGAACTTAACCGCAATGGAACAATATTCTATAAAAGCATGCAATTGCTGGCATATGCTGATGACATTGATATCATCGGCCTAAAAACCCGCGCTGTTAGTTCTGCTTACTCCAAACTGGAAGCGGTAAAGATGTGTTTGGTGGTGAATGAGGACAAAACGAAGTACTTGCTGTCATCGAGCAAAGAGTGAGCGCATACGCCCCTGGGCAACCACGCTACTGTTGGTAGCCATAATTTCGAAATAGTAAAAGACTTCGTTTATTTGGGAACCAGCATCAACACTAGCAACAACATCAGCACTGAAATCCAGCGAAGAGTAAATCTTGCCAATAAATGCTACTTTGGACCAGGTAGGTAATTGAAAAGTAAAGTTCTCTCTCGGCGAACGAAAATCATACTCTACAAGTCACTTATCGTACCCGTCCTGCTATATGGGGCAGAAGCATCGACCATGACAACAGCAGATGAAGCGGCTTTGGGAGTGTTCGAGAGAAAAGTTCTTCGAAAGATTTATGGACCTCTACGCGTTGGCGATGGCGAGTACCGAAGAAGATTTAATGATGAGCTGTACGAGCTATACGCAGACATCAACATAGTCCAGCAAATTAAAACGCAGCGGCTGCGCTGGCTAGGCCATGTTATGCGAATGAAAGATGATCCTCCGGCCAAGAAAGTGTTTCTATCGGAACCCGCCTATGGAAGCAGAGGTAGAGGGCGGCCCCCACTCAGTTGGAAGGACCAGGTGGAAAACGATTTAAACTCCCTTGGTGTGACCAATTAGCGCCGGTTGGCGGAGCGAAGGAGCGACTGGCGCGCCTTGTTGGAGTGCCATAACCGTTTAGACGGTTAAGCGCCAATTAAGTAAGTAAGTCAGCTAACGTTCGAATCGCTGAACTGTCGAATAAATAACTGCAATATTCTGTATTGCAAAATGGTCTTTGTTAGACTACTTTGGGCGTAGTACAATTATACTTCACTTCGCAACTAATAGCGTGTTTAAATCAAACTGATTAGTCATCCCTCCGCTTGCGCTGGTTTTATACTCTCTGTTGCCTCGTCCGCATATTTCTCGTAAGGTCTAGACATTTCACCTTCTAGAACTGTTGTATCTCCTGCTTGGTAATTTAGTTATGTGCGTGTGTATGTGTGAGCAAAATCTTCGGCTGATAACTACATGTGTGTGTGTGGGTGATATCTCTTCACTTTGAACTGCTGGTTATGTGTGTACGTGTACATAGGTTTAGCTGCTTTCTATGTATGTGTGTAAATGATGATTGATGTGTTCATGTACACAAATGCTTAAATGTTTTTGTTGTTTATGATTATTTACTAACATAGTGCGTAGCATAGTGATGCTAATATTCGCCACAATATGCTGGGTTTCTAAAAAAGGTTGGGTCCAATACTCCCCTGAAATACTTTTTTACGCAATGATCCCTAAGTAGTCTTGACATAGCTCCGAAAACAATCTCGAAATGAAAGAAATTTTCTCTCGAACACCCTCAAAGCCGCTTCATCTGATGTTGCCAGATGTTGCCAGAGTACGTGTTTCGGCACCATATAGCAGGAAGGTTACTCGTACGATAAGTGATTTTCGTTTGCAGAGAAAGGAATTAAAAATTAAAGTAGCATTTATTAGCAAAAGTGATGCTCCGATGTATTTCAGAGAGCTGATGTTGTTGGTTCTATTAATGCTGGTTCCCAAATAAACAAAGTATTTTACTATTTCGAAAATATGGCTGCCAAAAGAAGCGTGGTAGATGAGAGACTCTTTGCTCGATGACAGTAGGTACTTTGTTTTGTCCTCATTCCTCATCAAACCCATCTTTTCCGCTTCTTTTCCCATTTTGGAGTAAGCAGAACTAATGGCGCGGGTGTTCAGGCCGATGATATCAAAGTCAACATGCATACTTTAAATAAATATCAGCTAACAGTAATTAAAAAGTTACTGTTCCAAGGGGTGTTGGACCCCACTCCCCCTTAAAAAAAATATCTATCCTGGGTCAAATTTCATCCAAAGATGTTCAGCCGTTCTGTCGTGGTTGAGTCACAAAATAATACGAAAGCAACTGTTCCAAGGGCGTGCAGAACCCTCTTTCTTCAAAAACAAATAGCCACAAGATCCTTCCAGACTTGGACCGCTCTGACGTGATTGAGTCACACTCCAAAAATTCATGGAAGTTTTCCTTAAATTATCAAAAAAAATTTGTTGCTGGAATTTAATTAAAATTGTCACTGCTATTTTCGAAATCACTGTTGTATGTATGTATTGGCGGCCACCGTGCGTGCTCCGCCTACCACACCGAATGCCCTAGGTCCACACCCCGAGCAAAGCAACATCCAAATTTTAGAAATACGTTTTTTCAATTAGAAGAAAATTTTTCTAAGCGGGGTCGCCCCTCGGCAGTGTTTGGCAAGCACTCCGAGTGTATTTCTGCCATGAAAGCTCTCAGTGAAAACTCATCTGTCTCGCAGATGCCGTTTGGAGTCGGCATAAAACAAGTAGGTCCCTTCCCGCCAATTTGTAGAAAAGATTATAAGGGAGCACGACGCAAATTGGAAGAGAAGTTTTTCTTCCTAAAATCTCTTCTTATCGCGCCTTACATTTATTTATTTATGTTGTATGTACGTATTTATCTTACGGTTAACTATTTGGATATAACACAGAAAGATATTTAGGAAGTTCAGCAAATCTTTTCTTAAGAGTAAGATACTTTAAACGGATATTAAAAAGCAACAACATTTCATTTATATGCAGTTGAAAAAATAAATGCAAATAAACTGAGCCTGCATATCAAATAAGTTAAAACTGAACAAAGAAAAAGTCCTTATAAATATCAAGAAAAGTTGTATAACTTTGTGCATTTAAATATGCATATGTAAATGTATGCGTGCATAAACACACGCATATTCACATTCTAATGGCATATGCTTACACATAGATTTATCTAATGCAATATTGTTGTATTTTATTCTACCTGTATCCACAAATTATTCTCTGTTCAGTTTGTTGTTTATTTTGCTTTTAATATCAGTCCAAGTTTGTTTGAAACTTCCACTTATGCGGGCACACATTGAAAAATGCGTATGTAGAGTGTTTAAAATGCATATATGTATATGTGGTTATTGAATTTCAATCAATATGCATAAGAAAGTATTAGCTATACAAGCGTTTTAATTATTTAAACTTTTGAAACAAATACCTTCCATATTATTAGATAGCCCAACCAGCAAGTTGGGTTCGCAAAGTACGCAATCGGGACTCACTGTTCAATGTTCTGACTTTATTAGGAGAGTCCTAACGCAGTGCATTTTTCATCAATTTTAATCCCAGAATATTGCAACGAATTTTGGGGAATTCCTGATAATTATATACCTTCTGCTAATGTTCGATTCGCTGAACTGTCGAATAAATAACTCCAATATTCAGTATTGCAAAATGGGCTTTATTTAGACTACTTTGGGAGTAGTACTTCGCAATTATACTTCACTAATCGCGTTTTTAAATCCAACTGATTGAATATCGCTCGCACCGCGCTGCGTTTATACTCTCAGTTAGCCCCGTTCACCTATTTCTCCTAATGTCTAAACGTTTCACAAACATGCCTTCTAGAACAGTTTATCATGCTTGGTAATTTAGCTATATACATGTACATATACATATCTGTAGTATATGTTTTTCTTCTAGCCATATGCATGTGTATGTGTGAGTAACAACTTCTTCTCTTATCTGCCGGTACATATATGCATACATGTTAAATTTCAATTAGAATTAGCAATTGATGCAATTGGTTTATATTCTCTTGTTCATTAAACAATTAGAAATAGTTCAACTAATTCCCATTAGATAATTGAAATTTTTTTTCTAATGGTAAATCTAATTGCAATTAGTTGCCATTAGCAAACAAAATTGGGTTACCTTTACAATTAGAAATCTAATTGACTTCTGCTAATGCAAATAGTTATTCAATTAGCTCGAATTAGAATCAATAATTTATATTTATTTACATCATTATTCGTCCACTTCAATAATTCTTTGAAAACAATTTATTTTTATCAAAATAATTTATTCTAATTCGAGCTAATTGAATATCTAATTGCATTAGCAGAAGTCAATTAGATTTCTAATTGTAAAGGTAACCCAATTTTTTTTTGCTAAGGGCAACTAATGGGAATTAGTTGAAATATTTCTAATTGTTTAATGAATTAGAGAATTTCGCAAATGAAGGTTAATTAGCAATCATTATCATTATCTAATCATCACTTAACATCTATGCATATATGTATGTATGTGAAAAAATATCTCTGCTTCAAGCTGCTGGTTATGTGTATGGAATATTCTTCGTTGCCTTGTACATAAGTTTGGCTGATTGCTTTAATGTGTTCAAGTACATATGTAAGTGTGGCTGCTTGCTGTTTTTGTTGTTGTGATTATTTACTAGCAGCATAGTGATGCTAACATTCGGCACAATATATTACTCATAGGCTCTTAATGCTTTATACATTTTTTTGTTATTGATATCAGAGAACAATTACAAAATTTCCACACCGCGATGGTTACTAGGATTTTTTTGAATTTCACTTCTTCAACAGCTAGCTTTTTGGGAGCTAAGTTTTGTACTTGAAATCTCCTACATTCATACTGGTGTTAAGGTAGATGCATCCATACACTCAGCCATATGAATGCTACCTGCGCGCTTTGTAATTTGTCTCTAAGTATTGCCTTTTGGTTGCTATGTTATGCACAATTTTGGTACATTGATGTTCTTAATTCCAAATTGTGAGGAATATTTTTTGGCTCATTCAACAGAACTTGATCTCTGACATTTCTCTAATGTCAAAATACACAATACTATATGTTTTTAAACTTAATAGTGGGGAGTATTTGTAGGCTCGTTCAGAACTTGATCAGTGATTTTGAATCTTGCAGTCAAATAGCCCCATTAAATTTGTCTTTTAGGAAAATACTCATCACACTACACTAATTTGCCATCTCTCTTAAAAAAAAAAACCGAAAACCTGTGCAGATCTTCACCAGTTTTGTACAGGGGTAGAAATCATGTGCTGTGTGGTTGATTAATGAAAAAAAAAAAAATTATTCAAAAGTATGAGCATTTTTGGACTTTATTCTTTCACAGAACCCACAGCCACACCAAGCCTATGTAGTAATCTTCACATTTGTTGAAAAACGAGATTATTTTTTTTTTTTTTTTTGGATTTGGGATTAATGGCAGTGGTTCTATGACCACAGCGCCAGCTACAAAATAGAAATGCTATTTCTAAATTATCGTTTCATATTCCTACGTTATTCACATTAGCGCCGTTATTTAATCTTCTATATATATAAAAATCAAATTCTGTGTGTGTGTGTTCCTTATCGAAACGTATTTCCCACACTTCAATCATCACCAATTTCGGCTATAGGTTCCTTCGATCAAGATGGAGGTTTTTCATATTTTAGAACTAGGTAGGTAGGTTGAACTGGCCGGTCCATGAGGACCTCACATAGACTGATTGAGTCCGTAGTGTTACCAGAAGTTTGTTTTAACGACCAAACTGAAAAACCCTATCAAAAACCAAGACCTATGTTATAAAATAACTCCGTCCTCTTGGCAAATACTAGAAGCTTCCTAGGACTTAAGCCACTTGCTGCTTCTAGATCTGACAGCTGTATCACTCCTAATAGCTGGAGTATTAGCCTGGCAAGTGCAGGGCACGAGCACAGAACGTGCTTGATCGTTTCCTCCTCCAACCCGCACTTCCTACATCTGATATCACTGACCAAGCCTAGTTTAAAGGCATGTGACGCCAGAAGGCAGTGTCCCGTCAGAATACCCGTCATGAGTCTACAGTCCTCTCTTTTTAATGAGAGGACCAACTGTGTTAGTCTAAGGTTGTAAGACCTACACATAATCTTCGGCGATTTACAGCCCCGCGCTTGAACCCACGCCTTTCCCGCTTGGTCGATCATGTGCACCTCTCGACTTCGCTTAATCTCGCCCAATCTAATTGGGACATCTACGGAGCAAGCTTCAAGGGATGCGCCCTTTTTAGCTAGTTCGTCCGCTTTTTCATTCCCATCTATTCCCATATGCCCTGGGACCCAATATAGATGTATGCTTTTAGAACTAAGAATTTTAAATAAACAATTTTTTTTTTTCAATATCACGTGCGCCACTTGGTGGTGCGCAAATTTTCTATGTCAGCAAAAGTTACTCATACGCCATGTACGTACATACTTAAGTGCAGAGCTTTTGTTTGGTCATAACATTGAATTCACAAAAAGTTAAAGCGATTGCATTGAGTGATTTAAAAGTTCTTATTCAATTTAAGCATTCCACTGTAAAAATAGCTGTCTGTATGAGCAGCTAAAATATTTTGATTAAGTTATGAGATTTTGAGTATGGATTGTGTGTGAGAAAATAAAATTTGAAAAATAAAGCAAAGAATGATAAATTAGAAGAATGAGAGATCTAAGAAAAAAGGAGAGAGGTAGAGGGTGTAAAAAAATAAGAGGGAGAGATAAGGAAAATAGAAAGGGTAAGAATGAGAAAAATTGGGAGATACATTTTAAAGAAGATCAATAAAATCTTAGATACTGATTGCTTGACTTTGAGTAACGGGAAGAATGCGTTAAAACACACCTTCTTAGTATCTGCCCAACCCGAGCAACGCTGGGTACCCTGCTATTTATGTAATTTCAAATCAAAGTTTTTTGTTCAATTAAGTATTTTAATGGCAGTATGCCAGGCAGAAATTCATAAGCTTTATTCCATTTATATGTAGTAAAATATATTTGTCATATAATTTGGTTTTTTTACCACTTTAACTTTGGACCACAAGCTTAAGTATGTTTTTCCCTTCTCAATTTCACAAGTTCATGCAACGCCATCCCTCAAGCCTGTTTTTTGTATACAGCTTGACCAAGCCAAACCTAAAAATGGTTTTGGTCAAGCTGTGGGTAGCTAGCCCCTCCCTGGTGAACTCCAAAATCAAACTGAAAGACGAGAATACAGACCCTCACTGATACTATCCAGCTCAGATTTAGTGGATGGCAGTGGACAGGAAAAGGTAGTGGCACTTTTTATCAAACTTCGTCAATTAACTTCCTCCTTTTTAGTTGCGATATTTTAAGAAAAAATTGCTATGAATTCTGTTACTGAAACTAAGTAAACCAAAAGCGTTTTCGAACTTCTTATTGCTATACTGCTATTAGAAAATGCTCGCAACGTATTTTGAATTCGAAATCAAAACAAGACAGTCTATACAATTTTTGTGATTGTAGCAGCATAGTGTGACAAGAAAAAATTTAAATTTAGGTACATTCGATTATTGAATACAAAAACAGTAACGTTTAAACAGCAATATATCGGCACTCTGATGTTTGGGATTGTACCTAGCCCTTTGTGGCAATATAGGAGTATTACATGTTGTTGTTGTTGTTGTAGCGATTAGGTTACTCCCCGAAGGCTTTGGGGAGTGTTATCGATGTGATGGTCCTTTGTCGGATACAGATCCGATACGCTCCGGTAACACAGCACCATTAAGGTGCTGGCCCGACCATCTCGGGAACGATTTATATGGCTACATTAAACCTTCAGGCCATCCCTTCCTCCCCACCCCCAAGTTCCATGAGGAGCTTGGGGTCGCCAGAGCCTCGTCTGTTAGTGAAACGGGATTCGCCGCTCGAAGGTGAGGTTGACAATTGGGTTGGAGAAGCTATATATTGCGCTACACAACCCCTTGAATCCCAGGAGTATTACACATATGTTTAGAGTTCTCAAATTTTTGTTTTTTTTTTTTGTTTTTTAGTGTGCGGCAAAACTGCCTCCCAATCAATTTGACTAATGTACTAAAAAATAACATTTTTTTCCAAGTGTTTTAGATTTTCATCCATGTAAAAAAATTCACACTTTGTATTGATGAAAATCTGAAACACATTTCGGAAAAAATTTGTCAAAAATCGATAAGAATTCTGAGAGATTTATACATAACTTGTACTACTTTGTTAGACTAACTAAAAATGATTTCGAATTTTCGCTTATTTTCGAAAAAGGTTTCGTGATTAGTTTGCATAGTTTCAATTACAATTTTAATAGAAATTTTTTTTTAGACAATCGACTCTTTTTTTTTTAATTAAATAGACGAAATTAGAAAAAACTTGCCAATGCTATTTTTCTGTTCGCTGTTGTGCCCGAAAGTCCTCTACCAATCTTCACTTCTGAAAAACACGTCTTGAGATCCTCACTGATACTGTTTATCTGAGGAATATACACCAGTGGTTCGAACTTTTTATTTAAAGTTTTCCAAAGCAGTTTTGTAACCTAATATCCTTAGTCGAACAAAGTACAAGTAATAGATCTCTCAGGTTACGTATTGATTTTTTACACATTGTTTAATTTTCTTCTAAACCAAGGGCGCATATATAGCTTTGTTTTTTTTTTTATGTTGATGAACATTTAAACAACCTTCGGAAAAAATTGTTTTGAAAGACCTATAACTTGTACTTCGATCGACTAAAATTGATTGGGCTACAAAACTGCATGCTCAAAAAAATTCAGAATCTTTTTTGTAAACATGAGTACGTGCAAATCGTACGAGCACATAAAATATCTATCGATAGCTAACTAACAACATGATAAATAGTAAAATTCTACAGTTTAATGAAAATAAATTGAAAACATATGTATGTACAAATCATTTGCACACTGTCGGTATAAATAAAAATAAAACGTACACATACAAGTAAAAATAAAAAGGATATGCACCTGACAAATGTATATGGACAAAGGTAAATATATTGTCATCGGCATTTTTTCGTAGATATGTATGTATACATATGTATGTATTTATTTACGAGTTTATTATACAAGCACATGTTTATTTACTGCACCCCACTATATGCATACGTAATGATTTGCCTTTTATGTGCCATGCACACACACACACAAATGCCTGGAGAATTTTCTCAAGCATGCCTTTATCAATCAATATATTATTTTATTCTGGAATTGGTTAACTTTGTAATCTTCATCGCAAACTTACAATTTGTTCTTTTATTAAATAAAGAATGTCGGTTACAAATAAATTTATATAGTTTTAGTTCCAACGTGATTCATTGTTCCAAATTAATTCTTAAATAGTGTACAAATAATCCCGAAGTTATCTTGAAATGATCTTTTAGCCATTAATCGGCTGCCCTGAAATTGTTCCGAATGGGTTCCGATATAATCTCGAAATGATTTCAAAAATAGTTCCGATATGTACCCAAAAGAATTCTTCAGACTGTCCAAAATTGCCCCAAAACAATCTGGAAGCGATCCCGAAATTGTTCCAAATTGACTCCAATATAGTCTCGAAATGATTTTCAAGTCGAAATGGTCCAAACATATACGATAAAATTGTATAAAATATAATAATGTCATTTAAAAGCTGCGCTAAAATGAAAACCGCAAAGTCGTCACTGTCAGTGCTAAAAAACAAATATTCTTACTTACATACGTAGTACATCATTATCGAAAATTTAACTTTGTAACAATGAAACACACACTCACTAGTGGCGTTGGTTTACGCAACTAAGTACTATAAATATAAAAGTATGTTGTCAATTAAATTTTGTTTGTTAAAAAGTTTTGCCAAGTCGGTTTCTATAAAAGTTTTTCGTACTAAATGCCGTTTCTGTATTAAAATAAACCAATTAAAATTATTAGAATGTAATGCGTAGCTATAAAGGATAAATGTTTCTAAGTATTTACAGCTGGAATATAAAACTTATATCGTGTGGGGTAACAAAAAATAGTGACGCCTGCGACTCACTTCTCTTAATAAGAAAATATCTACTGATTACCTTGAATACGTAATGATAATCGCGGCGGAGAACATATTGTTTAGTTGGGTTTTTTCTGTTTCACGCGTCCCTTACTGGGTATCTATCGTGTTCTCTTTTCGGAGCACTTCACATTAGCCCAGTACCGGGCACTAAAGATTTGGGTGGATTGCTTGGTGGAATCACGTTCTTTCCAACCTCCTACACTTATCGCTAGCTCCAATGATTTCGGTGGGTGGCTTGAAATCACTTCGTTTCCAACTTCCCACACTTATCGCCAGCTCCAATAATTTAGGATTGCACTTGGAATCGAGTCCATTCGATCCTCCCAGACAACGCAGCCCTAATTATTGTGTAATAAATATACATATGCACACTATCTGCTCGAAATCACATCCATTCCGACAGCTTTCTGAATAAATATATAAATAAATACTTAAGTATCCAGTTCTTTCCTAAAAGCAGTACTTTGCAACCGTTAACCTTTTTCTAAATTAAAAAAATTTACTAGAATACCTTTCTTTGGTAATCTGGCGTTCTCTATAAGTTGTATTTGAAATATAAGAAAATATGTAAAGAAAAATTAATAGAATCTTGCAATTTGGAAAGGGCACGTTTTCAATCCTCCCATATATATTCACGTCACACTTGAAGATTTTTGGCAAGACAATACTTTTAAGCAACCTGGATGGTTGGAAAGGACACGCTTCCAATTTTTTTTTATAATTATTAATTTTTAGTCAGGTTTAACAAATAGCCTATAGTATAAGTTCCTACCGCTTAACTACATAATAAGCCGAGTTGACCCAATATTAAGTATGTTTCTATTAATAACACAGGCCGACAAAATTTGAAAAAAGTCCAGACCCGTAAATGAGCTAGTACCGTTTGAAAGATCTAGTACCTTTCGAAAGATTCTCAATGCAATAAATCTGAATATCGTTTCTGATTTTTCGTTTTGGTCCTTGTTTTCAAGATAATCTTCGATAAAGGTATGAAAATCACGTTTGTCGGCTGCCGTCAATACGAAATTTTGCAACGAAAACTATCACGGGTAGCACACTTTCAGACGGATTTTCTTATTTTGTGTATGCAGTTCTATAACAGTGTAGTGGGTATATGTAATTCCTTTTAACTTAAGTGGTTTATTTTATTAGTTTAATATATTTTGTTTCGAAAAGGCATGGTTTGCTAAACCCATCTATACGTTATTGTTTGAAAATAAGCTGCCTAAAAGTAGACTTCAAATTAGAGAAAAATTGTATATGGAGAAAAACAATATATCAAGTCTCCAGTGGAGCATTCCAAAAAATAAAACTACATTTTCGAGAAAAATGATGGCACTTTCACATTTTATATATTTTTTGCAACAAACGAAATAGTAAAAAAACGTGTTTCAAGCACATACAGGTGACAATATCTCGAAAACCAGAACGAATTGGTCTAAAATTTGACGAAATTTTTAGCGTGCCTAAAAGTAGACTTCAAATTAGAGAAAAATTGTATATGGAGAAAAACAATAGCTGTATTTCGTTGCTAACTAGTACAGTTAAAACACTAGCTAGCTTACCGAATTGCATGGAAAGCAACAATAAAAATTAATCGACTTGAGTTGGCTAAGCGCTTTCAGTTGAAACCGCTTGGTAATTGTCGACCTGATTGATAGTGTTGTATAGTGTTGCATATTCAAAAATAGGGCACTATTGTGAACGAGCGAATGAAATGAACATACGAATGTGCAGATAAACAAAAATAACAAAATAACGACGTGGCGGCATACATACAAACAAACACACGCATTTTATGTATTTTATTTTTGTAATTCTCTGGTTGAGCGTCAAAAACATACTGCGCTAGAAGTAGAAATGTCATAGCAGCGAAAAAAAGTAACAATTAGCTGATAAACCTCCACCACCTGTATGGTTTTGGCATATTGAAACTGTTTAGCTAGTTGAAGCGTTTTCTTCAAGCTCGCTTGAAAAAAATACACCTAATATATCAAGTCTCCAATGGAGCATTCAAAAAAATAAAACTACATTTTCGAGAAAAATGATGGCACTTTCACATTTTATATATTTTTTGCAACAAAAGAAATAGTAAAAAAAACGTGTTTTAAGCACATACAGGTGACAATATCTCGAAAACCAGAACGAATTGGTCTAAAGTTGACGAAATTTTTAGGTAACAGACAGCGAATTTATTTTTCTGAAGAGGGAGAGTCGCTGATTCATTCACCAAACCAGCCGCTTATAATTACCTTCTCCTCCTCGGACTGGCACTTAGGCCAGCAGTATAGCGTTGCGGGCTCCTAGGTGCTTTAGCCTTTTCACGCACATCAGGAAGGGTTACGCAAGACGAAGTATAGCCTTCTTTTTGTAAAGATAGACCCACTCTCCTAAGGTTGAAAGGCCATCTGTGAGGTGCTTCTTTCAAGAAACAGGTTACTGTATAGCTATTGCTAGAAGGGTTTAGCCTTTTCACGCACATCGGAAAGGTTTACGCAAAACGAAAGGTCGTTTTTTTTTTGTAAAGAGAGACGCACTCTCCGAAGGTTGAAAGGCGAGCTGTGAGGTGGTTCTTTCAAGAGACAGGCAACTGTATAGCTATTGCTAGATGGCATACCTACTGGGTAGCTCGCGACGATTGAAAAAGCAAATCATATTTTGTGAAAGAAAATTATAATTTAACTGCCGAATAACTTGTCTGTTCGAAGTTATAATTAGGTCGATAATATACGTTATTACTACCATTTACCTAAAAAAGGTAGACATTTTCCTGTTTGCACCTAATCAGCTCGTAATACGAACAACATACTAGTTAAGTGGCATTTCGATTAGTGTGTATAAGTCCGATTTTACGTGATTGCTTCGCTACCTTCAACTTCACGTGAATTTGCCGAAGCACCCCAAAAAAAAGCACTAAGAAAAGAGCAACAAATTTTTTCTCTTCGCAACTAATAAGCGACTAATTTACGGCAAAATACCGACCTATTCATTATTTCATACGCCGAATATGCTTTGGCAACTTTACGTTTCTGAGTTAAGTCTTTCTATCCACTCATCCATCAAAACGGCTTGACTGCTTTTTATTTTATTAAGACTTTAAAATCCTCTATAAAAAAGCGGCGCTTGAAAGATATTTCAGCAAGAATCCTTTGCCACTCTACTTTTGCATCAAATATTCTCTCATTCAAGGCTATTATTCAACAAATATTTTTAAACTGCAAAACGCCTAGAAATGTGCAAATATGTTCCCACACATTTGTTATACACTTCAATAGATAAACGTTTATGAATATATAGGCAGCACCCAATCTGTATGTCAGGCTTCATTTTGTATTCCCTCCAGTCATTTTACAGTTTAATTTACGCATTCATTGCACATACTCGCCATTGTTGGACCATGTCCAATCATGCATGTTTGTAATCTCATCGATTAATAGCCCTTCTATGTATGTACCTGTTATTCAGAGCCCATTTAAGCCACAGTTAGCAAATTTGTTAATAATTTATTATGCATGTATGTGATTTGTGACCCCATGATTTCAAACACACACATACATACATATTAACATGCGTAGTTTATTGAGCTGACATCAACATATCATGCCTTATCGTTGCATGAATGGGTGTCGATTGTGTATGCTATTAGTAGTAAATTTTAAATAAATATTGCAAAATCAAACGCTACTATCACATGTTAACTAGACTAATTGCGTATATATCCATAAAATTTGGTAAAATAATACGATTAGTAATAGAGCTGGCGGATGAAAATTTCGGTTAGCTCATTGTAAAGCAAGAAGCTTTCAACATGGAAAACATTGATGAATGAATGAAGGAAAAGGATGGTTTCTACTACCGTTCGCGATTTGGTAGACACTGAAAACAACAGTTGCTTCAATCGAATGGAAAGTGGTATCCGTATATCCCATACAATCCACCCTCGAAAAATGTACCTTCGCCTCATGAACGTAAAGTTAGCGAAGCACTTTCGGTGTATCAAAAATTATGCGCTAATTAGTTGCGAAGAGAATAAAATTTTCCGCGCTTTTTTGACTGCTCATTTCGGAGTGCTTCGCTGAGTTCACATGAAGTTAAATATATTCATTTCACGGATCGCTGAATTGGTTCACAGACTGTCTATGCAAGATGAGTTGCCAAGCAGGTAACGTGGAGATGCCTTACTACCATCCAAAAGTCATTGCAACGTCAGCCAGCCTTCTATTTTTACTACTGAACAGCTCCAGCATTCAGTACTAGTATCTGTAAAGACTAATCACTTGTTATTGTTTTGTTGTTGTTGTGACCGCAAAAAACCCCTCGAAGCTTAAGAGGAGTGTTGTTGATGAGGACTGTCCTTTGTCAGATATAAACCAGGTGCGCTGCAAAGCTAGCACCCTCTGATGCCAGCTCCACTGCCTCGGAAGGTATTTTTTAACCCCCAGAACCTTCGGGTATGTGGATTTCAGTTGCATTTTACGATCAACTTGCTTTAAGACTCTATACCCCTTATCACACTGGGAACTAACTTCGCAGTGCAGCACGTCATATATTAGATGCGCCAGAGACAGGATTTTCTCTCATCTAACTTTTATAGTTTTGGTAGAAATTCTTCCATATTTATAAAAACGCCGCCTATCTTATCCACCTGCCAGCAAAGTGCTACTCTTTGCTCAAAGTTTCAAGCTATTAATTTCTTATTCGAGCTTTTTTAAGGCAAAAACCAAATTTTTATATAATAAACAAAATCTTTTGCTTTTTGCTTTGCAGGAAATGCCAATCAGCTTAAATAAATTTAGCCTACTACAACGCAGCATTCATCCTTTGCGTACACACACGCTTGTAATCACACAATCAATCCACTTGATTACTGCTATTGTTGACCATCGCAGGCAGCCTTTCCCCAATAGCTTCATCAAAAATCCATTGCGTGCTATAAATAAGGAGGCAAGCAATGCAAATACAACAAATATCCTTTCTCAATAGTATATACATACATATATATATGGCCGCATATGTGTACGTATGCTTTATTGGCAAAACGTGCACTTCCTGGCCGGCTGGCAATGTGTCAACGTCATCATAATTAACTGGTCTTTATGCCTTATTTTACATTGAGGAAATTTTACTTGTCTTTTTGGGGGTTTTAAGTTTGCTTGATGTATAGTATGTTGCTGTTGGTGTTGTTGTCTTTTTATTAGCCATTTTTAATACCAACATCTGGGAATTTTCAGCATCTGCTCCATTAAAGGACATACGGATTGGTAGCGAAGCATAGGGATTTGTTTGGCTGCTGTCGGTATTGTGCGGTCTTTAGGCCAAGATGTAGGTATACTTTTAGGCGTTTAAGCAGGCTCGATGGCAAATGCATGAGCTTCAACTTTAATAAAGGCAGATTGTATCCTTTTTGCTTGAATATTTTTTAAATGTTTTGGCATTCAAAAATATTCATGCGTGCATATTTGAAGCTCAGATTTCAATTTTGTATGCATTGGTGCATGATTTTTTTTAGCTCCTTTAATAGCTTTTCAATGAAATTTTATTTTAGTAATTTTGTTTGCCTATTTATTTTAGCAATTGTGCAATAAATTTCAATAATTTTATGCTTGTATAGGTGTTAGAATTGGTGCTGTTTTTTTTTAGTCCTTAATGATTCGTGTTTAGTAGCTCAATTAGATTTTAATATTTATCAATTTTCGAATCAATTAATTACTGAAATTTGATTAGTTTGCATTTGATAAATGCGTTAATATAATCTATGGCAATTAATTAAATATTTGCTGTTTAATTTGGACATTTTTAGAACTTATTTTATTAATTGAATTTTCAGTTTCGTACCTAAGTATGAATTCATGCCTTAAACCATTAAACAACTTTAAACAGTAAAGGAATTTAAATTCGGGTGAAACCAAATATTCTACACCGACTTGGTATTGGATCTCACCTATTATAAGATGATTTTCAGTACCCTGATGCAGGGAGGCTACAAGCTAATTTGTTGAGTTTTGATGTAAAAATTGCATTCTTATATGAATTCCACACAGAGAGTTAATGAAAAACTTAGTAAAGTTTTGTGCATTAAGCGCTCAATCTACCATAAAATATAAAAAATTCTTAATTGTTTCTTTAACTACTTACTCAACCGGCGCTTAACCATTTAACTGGTTACGGCCGTCCAACAAGGCGCGTCTGTCGCTTTTTAATTGAGATCACACGAAGATCAATTAAAATCGCTTTTCAGCTGGTACTTGCAGCGGAGAATTCCCATAGGAGTTGTAATTGACTTTTCATAGCTGATACAAGCGGGGATATAAGCTGATTTGTTGATTTTTGATATAATTCAATGAATTTCACACAGAGAGTTAATGAAATAATTAGTCACTTATGCAATAAGCGCTTATTGAACTCAATCTACCATAAAATACAAAAAAATTCTTAATTGTTTCTTTAACTACTTACTCAACCGGCGGTTAACCGTTTAAACGGTTACGGCCGTTCCACAAGTCGCGCCTGTCGCTTCCTAATTGTTCACACCAAGAGAATTCAAATCGCTTTTCACCTCGTACCTGCAGTGGAGAATGGGCCGCTCACTGCACTGCTTCCTGAAACGCAGCCCCTGGGGTGCGTTCATCTTGGATCCTCCATGCGTCGAAGCTTCTTCTCCGTAAAATCTTCATATTAAAGCAACGGCTGTCGCTATAAACAGCTATGCTAGCGCTGCAGCTTCAATATAAACGCTCTGTATTACGCCTCGATTGAGTCGCTGGTTGACCTACAAATCTACTCAGCATCTATTGGGAAAAGCTTAGCCTTATCTTTGTTCAATGTTTGTCCTTTCTTTTTATGTTTTTTGCTTAATTACAGTATTTACTGATAATTCTCTAAAATCGTTTAAAATCCCTATTTTATTTTTTAATGTTTCTGCAATCTTTAGCAATCAGCAGCAAATATGTATAAACATTTATTTTCCTGTCAATTTCGCACAATTTGTAAAGATAACAAACTTTTAAGCTTTTAGTAGTGATTGATGATTTGCTCGAAATGAAAATTTGAACGCTGACTATAAAAAGTAAAATAAATCAAAAGGCAAGAACCTAAAACCATTAAGCTTTTTTAGATCTTAAATGTGTTGCCTGCTTTCAGGCGCCAAGTAACATAAACCCCTTCGTTTCACGCTGACCTTTGTATTTCCTCGTATTCTGTTTCACATGCGACTACATTCCTTTTGTTTTAGTTTTGTTACGCTCAGCGCTTAAGCGTAATTAAATTGTGCGTATGTGTTAAATGGTTTGGAAATTCGGCAATAGTGAATAATTTCGTTTGTCGTTAATGTCATTGATGGTGTTGCTGATGACATTTAAGATGCGTCCGCTCTCTCAGCGCTAAACGTCATTTGGTTTTTATAGCTAGTTTCGAAGTCCTCTTTTTACTTCTAACTGCTTTTGTTTGGCTTTTAATGTTATCTTCTATTCAATCCTCTGAGCTCCACCCTTTGCACTCGTGCTTCCATGCCTTGGTATTTGTATGTTTGCATGGCTTTGTTAACATTTGGCCATTTTTTTTACCTGTTCTGATCTTATTATTCCGCCTTTTTCATTATTTCATTGCCTGCTTAAGCTACTGAACTTTTGATGTTCTTTCGTTTTTCAACAAATTTATGTATTCAGTAACTAATTTTTACAGCCAATAAAATAACATGGTATAAGATTTCGCCACGCAACAAGAATTAAAAGGAATATAGGGAAGAGGAAATAAATGCAGAAGGGATAAGAGAGATGAGGTAGTCAAGTAGGTAGATGAAAATGAAATGAGGAAAAAAGTGAAGAGTAATCTGAGAGAAGATGAAGGAGGCCAAGTAGAAAATGTGAGAGGAAAGTGTATTGGCTATCACGATATCCGACGAAAGCTTTTCTTGGATGTGCGAATCGATTCGTGACAATATAGTTGCGAATTTGAATTGAGAAAGGGAATGGAAAATTAGAGAGAACAAAATGGGAGAGAGAGAAAGTAAGACAGTGGACTGCGAAGAACGAAAGGGAGGAAAAGGAAGAGTAGATGAAGGAGTAGAACTGAAAGGAAAGGAATAAAGCATAGGAAAGATAAGGATCTACAAAAGGAGAGAAAACGGCGCGCTCCACAGGAAAGATGAAGAAACGCTGCTAAAATATAACAAAGCAAGTGGGCGGCCGCCTGAACTAAAAAACATGGACACAGGGAAAGGCTGTAGGCCTGCCAAAATACTACTCTTATGACCCTTGAACACTACCACCTGCAAGAGCATAATAAAATGCTGAAAATAGTTTTATCTAAATTATCGCAAAACCTGGACATCCCAGCAAACAGCTGCTTGTTCTAACCTCGCGTCCAAGAAAGATAAGGAAACATCTACGTAAGTACTAGGATGAGATCCGGTACCTACCCACTCAAGAATTTGATCCAGTTAAGCATAAGGGGCCCTAAGCGTAATCCACACTGAGTTTGTAAGCACCTTCGCTGGGTCGCGCACGGTTAACCCCGTTATTAATATACACTATCCAACCCTTGCAGAGGAAGAAAGCAAGACTACCAAGGGAGACGAGTCACTCTACCTTAATGTTATATTGAAAGAGGGACGTAGTCATGATCATCTTTAAATATCCTCACTAACCTATGAGATTCAGTCGTGCATTTTCTATTTTGCATCCTCGCTATTCCGTCTTTCCTTGCCAAATTTGGTTTGTTGATAAATCGATTTCGACGTTGTGCCACCTTCAGTGTGATTTTTTCTAGTTTTTGTTTTTGTTTGGCAGCTCAACGCCCAAAACCTTTCTTCAATGTTTCAAAAAATTATCTTGAAGAGTTCATTGCTGTTTTTTCTATCGGGAAATTGAATTCATTTTTCGAAGCACCTTGTTTTTGACCTTATCTTAAAAACTTGGCAGATAGTGTGTTCGAGAATACTTCTTCCAGAGTCGTGAAATCAAGTGAAAATTCGATTTTTTTTCCTACACTTGTGTTTGTGACTGACCTCACTCCCAAACCACAACACTATGGACTCACTCAGTCTATGTGAGGTCCTCACTGACCACCCATCTATATATATCTATCTATATTTTATATATAAAACTTATTGCGATTTTAAAAGTTGTAGCTGTGTTAGTTTCATACAATTTTGTAGGATTATAAAAACGAAGATATTGAAATCGATCGGTTAGGTGGAGTCAGTATTAAATGTTTTTATAGATATTCCATACATGAGGAATTGAAGTTAGAGAGGTAGAGGGCGTGGAAGTGGAAGAGAGAATAGTAATGGAACTAAGAGTGGAGAGGGAGCGGTAGTGGGGCTAGAAGTGGAAGTTGAAATGATAATCGGGGTATGAAGGAGAATGGAAGTGTTAGTGGAGTAGGAGTGGGAGTGGGATTGGAAGTAGGAGTGAGAGTGGAAATGGGTTTGGAAGTGAAAGTGAGTTTTGGTCTGGAAGTGGGGGACAGATAAATGGAATAAGGAATAAACAAGATAAGAAAAAATAAGTAAGGACGGGACTGTCTTCGGCTGTGCCGAAGACTTCATACCTTTCATGAATGAGGCAGAACAATAATCTTATCCCATTCGTAATATCCAAATAATGGGCTGTATAAGTATAAGATAAGAAATATATAGTGAACAGATGTACATACCTAACGATTTTAAGATAAATATAAAAAATGGCAAAAAACCCCCTTATCTGAACGATCGGTTGTATGGGATATATATTATATATAGCTCCGATCGAAATGATTTTTACAGGAAATCTTCTGTGATATATTAGAATAAATATCACCAAGTTTAACGTTTTTATATTGGAAATTAAGGGAGAAATGGCTAAAAATCGTTCTGCCTGAACGATCGGCTGTATGGGATATATATTATATATAGCTCCGATCGAAATGATTTTTTCATGAAATCTTCTGTGATATATTAGAATAAATATCACCAAGTTTAACGTTTTTATATTGGAAATTAAGGGAGAAATTGCCAAAAATCTTTCTATCTGATCGATCGGTTGTATGAGATATATACATATAGCTCCGACCAAAGTGATTTTTTCAGAAAACCTTCTATGATATATTAAAATATATATCACCGAGTTTCACGTTTATACTTTGATTGATTTGAATGATTTTTTCATGAAATCTTCTGTGATATATTAGAATAAATATCACCAAGTTTAACGTTTGTATATTGGAAACTAAGGGAGAAATGGCCAAAAATCTTTCTATCTGAACGATCGGTTGTATGGGATATAACTATATATAGCTCCGATCAAAGTGATTTTTTTTCAGGATATCTTCTATGATATATTAGAATATATATCACCGAGTTTCACGTTTATACTTTCTAAATTGCGGTAGGAATGACCAAAATCGTCTTATCTGAACGATCGGTTGTATGGGAGATATATGTTATAGTGGTCCGATCCTACCGGATCCGACAAATGTCTAATATAATGCAAAAATACATCCTTGTCCAAATTTCATTGAGATATCTCAAAATTTGAGGGACTAGTTTGCGGACGGACGGACAGACGGGCATGGCTATATCAACTCAGTTCGTCGCCCTGATCAATTCGGTATACTTAATGATGAGTCTATCTTCTATATTTCTCAACTTTACAAACATTGGACCAAAGTTAATATACCATTTCATGTTCTTGAAAGGTATAAAAATTGTTAGATAAAGTAGAAGAAAACGGGAAGGAGAACGAAGAGAGGAAGCGAGGTTCACTTTTTAAATGAAGCCAAATCAATTTTCGGGTCAGACAAAGTCTGCCGGGTGCTCTAGTAGTTATTTATAATAGAACTACCAACTTTAATTTTATGCCTGGAATAATAATATTCAAATATTTGCAACTCGAAGTATTTTTTTTTAATTCATAATTCTTAAACAGACTTAAAATTTTAAAGTATTTAGTACTCGTTTATTATAAATTTATTACGTTTCGCTTACAAATCTCAGATATTTCCATTTAAATTATTTTTCATTTAAATAGCTCTTTGGACTTAATTAAAATTTGCGTAATTTATTACCTTGCTTTTTGATTTTGAGAAAACAGACAGACATCTTAGACAAGGAAACTCACCTACAAACGGAAAGCTAAGACAATTTTGATTTTGTACGTAATCGTGTTGCAATATTGCAAGTTTGATGTAGAAGCAATTGCAACCGCGGCTCAGTATATTAACAAAGCGTAACAAATCAAATGCAGCATTGAAGTTACATACATACAAATCTCTTGGAGCTATGAACTGGAAGCCAACGAACCAGTTAACAAGAATGTAATATAGTGAGTTACTTATGTGTGCGTGTGGCTAGCAAAACCTGGTTAGTCTAAAGTGTCCGAAGTGAGCGATTGAGATAGATCCCAATCAACATTTATTTCAAGCTGAGCTTAAAACACCAACAGTAACTTATCTCATTCGCAAATCTCAAGAGATTTTTTAATAAAAAAACTCAATTCAGCGAGTAAAAATAATCAATTTTACACTTAGTGGAATGTTCATTTAAATAATTTTTAATAGTTTATTTTTTGATTAATCAAAACGCTGAAACCTCCAATATTTTTTTAAATTATTTAAAAATTAAACTATATCGCGGGTTCGAATCGAGCTCAAGGCCTAACAATAATTTTTTATCATTATTATTGTTATGATAAATTTTTTCTTAATTGAAAAATTTTTTAAATTAGAATAGAAGAAATTAATGAAGACAAACAAAAAACCGCTGTAATGGCTGAATGGTTATAGCAGCGGCGCCTAAACGTTGCCGATGAAGGAATTTAGCAGTTCCCGAAATGGATCTATACAACGAGCTTTGGCAGTTGTCTAAATTTTTTCTTTCTTCTATTCTAATTTAAAAAATTTTTCAATTAAGAAAAAATGTATCATAACAATAATAATGATAAAAAATTATTATTAGGCCTTGAGCTCGATTCGAACCCGCGATCTTAAAATCAGTAGGCCGATATAACAACACAAATTATTAAACTATATCTATTAATTGCAGAATTAATGATTAGATAAAACAGATTTTCGAGCAATCAATATATCACCCTAGCATTCGGCGTTAACATCATTTTCTAATCTAAAAAGATACCTTTTCGATATGAACAGCGGTTTTCTTATTGGATAAATTGGGTAAACTGAATAATCGATTGCTCAGTTGATTGATTAATTTATTTATAAAATCGAAAATTTCATTAGTTTTTACAAGTGATTAACCAAAAAGTGGATAACGCGATTTTTATTTTATTAATTATAAAACAAATTTTTGAGCACTGTCTCACCCTAGCATTCGGAGACTAACATCACATCAAAGTGAATAATGTCTGGTTTTTACAAATGATTATCTAATCAAAAAGTTGATAACTCGAATATTTTTTTTTTATTAATAAACAATCAAGCTCAATCGATTAATGTAAGGATTAAAGATTAGATAAAATAATTTATGACCAATTAATTTATCGCCCTAACATTCGGCGACTAACATCATTCTTATTCGATTGATTGGGTAGCTTTAATAATTGATTGCCCCATTGATAGATTATTTCATTAAACAAAGCGAACATCACATAAAGTATTACAAATAATTAATCAAAAAGTTGACAACTCGAGTATTTTTTTTTTAATTAATTAAAATTCAAACTAAATCGATTAATAGAAGGATTAAACATTAGAATAAACAAATTTTTGAGCAATAAATGCCCTACCTTAGCATTCGGTGACTAACATAATTCTCTAATCTAAAAATATGCGAAATTACCTCATTCTCATATCTCAAAGATAAGTTTCAAAAAGCTGTTCAAAGTAGGACAGTTTTCTGGTTAATCAAACTTTGAAAAGGGAACATTTTATAAATTCCGAGAATAGAATATAAATAGATAATATATGTAAGTACGTTCGAGAAAAGCTTTACTCAAACTATTGGGAACTTTTTCTGTTGTTTATGCGGTTATGGGTGTATAAGATTTGCAGTACCTGGTAGGAAACTCAACCAAATGTAGGTTAGTTATTTTTCCCCTATTTTGTGATAACTCTTGCTCTAATATTTCATGCATCTCTTCATTTGTTGCTAATTTCATGACTTGGTTTTAGCAGTAAGGCTGAGACTTCGGATGATTTTTTCAGGTGCTGATCTGACTTTACGCATCAGGGTGGTAATCCTTACTAACTTGACAGTTGGAAGACCATGCGACTGATGCCTTGTGGCATCGTTTGTTTTATAATATGGCTATTGGCGACATCTTTTCTTTTGCTCTCGTGCATTTATCATTAACCTCGATAGAAGAGCCTTTGAAACGTTTTCATTAGCATGCACTAGATGTATGTACATAGCTCGAAAGATTAACTTACCTTGCAATCCTTTTACTTCATATCAATTTTGCGGTGTTAAAGGTTTTTTTGTGTACCTAAAGTTACGATAGATATATACAACCATCGATTTCCGCTCTCGGACTTTTGAGCTGCATTGTTTTCAACGTGAATCCCCCATTCAATTTATTTTATGAATCCCCATTGGTACTCAGATATACGCCCAAATCTTCGATTGCACGCCCGCAAGGTCCAGAAAGCTGAGTGAACTCTTTTTATTAGAGTCTTGTTCCAAAGTTGGGCGCCTCCAGATTGTTAGTATTTTTCATCAGCTAAGCAAGCATTAAAGAAGTTCGCGAATATTATCTAATCATGAGGCATAGCGAATTTAAGTACAGTGAAATTCCTCTGGACAATTTTTATATCGAAGCAGATTGAATAAACAGACCAATTTCAAGCACAGATATATTTGTTTGTTAACTGCTCTATATAAACTGATGTTTCTCAGTTATAACTGAAAACATTTATTTTTTAATAGAAGGCATATAAGTTTAATTCAATTGAATATCTAATATTGGCGACCACCGTGGTGTGATGGTAGCGTGCTCCGCCTACCACACCGTATGCCCTGGGTTCAAACCCCGGGCAAAGCAACATCAAAATTTTAGAAATAAGATTTTTCAATTAGAAGAAAATTTTTCTAAGCGGAGTCGCCCCTCGGCAGTGTTTGGCAAGCGCTCCGGGTGTATTTCTGCCATGAAAAGCTCTCAGTGAAAACTCATCTGCCTTGCAGATGCCGTTCGGATTCGGCATAAAACATGTAGGTCCCGTCCGGCCAATTTGCAGGGAAAATCAAGTGGAGCACGACGCAAATTGGAAAAGAAGCTCGGACTTAGATCTCTTCGGAGGTTATTGCGCCTTACATTTATTTATTTTAATTGAATATCTTTTCACATTTCGTAAATTACTCATATTGAGCAATATATTTGGTTCTGTAATCAGGCCAAGAAGGACTCGGGGCTCTCCCTCCCTGTTGCTTTCGCAGGAAATTGCCACCTGCTTTTTTGGAATTCACAGAGCAGATGGAATGCTGCTATAAGATTTGAAAATCCAGGAAAATATAACCATTAAAGCCGTCGTGTGAACTCAATACCTTTAGCTCTCGTAGACCCATACGCATATAAATGTTTTCTACGATTCGTATTCTTCGTGTGTGCTCGTAAATAATAAAATCTGGTTTTTGTTTAAAGAAAAAAGTGTTCCTTCTACGCGTTTTGATGCTGCATTACACCTTCTTCAGGGAGCCTAGTATAGCGCACCGACACGCGTACAATAAAATTTTAAACAAAAGATACTCAATTAGCATACACCAAATTTGTAATTTTTTCTGAAACTTGAAAGCTGACTGCAGCTTTCCGATAGGGTATTTTTACATACCCAGACACACACAATCAAATTGCGCCTCTTGAGACTACAAAGTAATAAAATCATGAAATGACTGAACTGAAGTAGATGGTATAACAGATGGACCAGTCCATTGGTCTATCGATGTATGGATCGTTCAACATATAGCTTATTAATAGTCAATTAAATAAAGACTAAAAACTTGAAAATAAAATAATTAAAAAAAATGTTTAAGTTAAACGGTTTTATTGAAAACAATACTTACATTAAATAATAATAATACGACAAGCTAGAAAATAATTAGGTAGGTCCTAGGTACTAGTCATCACACTCCTTATCAATCTAGGGCGTTGATCAGACAATTAAATTACCTTCGAGTTAGCTCAACTGAGCCTGCACCACCAATTTAAATGGACATACCACCGAACGTTTTACTGAGATGAGGACGCTTGAATAATTATTAACTCACAGCCCTTTGACGAGCTGTCATCCTCGGCTACTAAGATGTCTGAATAACTTTTTTAAAACGTTTTCCTATGTTTATGAGGATCGTACTAAAAAGATTTAATAATCGTAGAAATTAAAATCAAAGGAGATCTGTATAATGTTTATTCAACGCAATCACAAACATTTTTTTGTAGTAAATATTTTTATTAAAAGAAGTATTAAACAATTTTACATTACTAATCATATTTAAAATTTCAATCATCCTCCCAACAGATTAAATTCTTGAAAACCAAAGAAGGTACCGCCATGGTACAAATGGGCGATTCGGTCGCCGTCGAACGCTGTGTCCAACATTTGAACAACATTCCCGTCGGCAATGGTGGCAAAATCCAAATTGCATTCTCCAAACAGAATTTCCTATCCGAAGTTATAAATCCATTTTTATTACCCGATCATACACCCAGTTTTAAAGAGTACACCGGCTCAAAGAATAATCGCTTCTTGTCGCCAGCACAGGCAAGCAAAAATCGTATACAACCACCGAGCAAGGTAAGGAACTGTGAAAATTATGAAAAGAAATATAAAAAAATTAAGGGTATTCACTAAATTTGCAATTTTATATACTCTTAAATAAGTCTGTGAAAATGTCTATGTTAAGTTGCACACTCTGTGTAACGGTTTCTTAATTTTGATATCCTAGAAAATAAGTATTTAGCTCAGCTAGCCAAAGTGATTATCTCCTATTTAACCTATTTGACAACTACTTAGCTTTAGTGCATACCCTTAATGAAAAATTACACATTGTAAGAATAACTCTCTGATTTTTTTTCCACTTTTTGATACCCATTTTCTTTTCTTCTGCTTCCTCACAGATTCTGCACTTCTTCAACACACCACCCGGCTTGACCGAAGACCAGCTCATAGGCATTTTCAATATCAAAGAAGTGCCCGCCACATCAGTGCGATTATTCCCTCTCAAAACGGAGCGTTCCTCATCGGGCCTTATTGAGTTCCCCAATATTTCACAGGCCGTTTTGGCCATCATGAAGTGTAATCATCTGCCAATCGAGGGTAAAGGTAAGTTTAGTCGTTGATATGAAAAGAATATGTATATTGAAACTTTAAAACTAAGTTCATGAAAGCAGCCAAAAATTTTTGAGGTTTTAAAATATTTCAACAATTTCTGTAAATTTAATAATTTGATAACAAGACGGACAAGAAAGAACACAAAAAGTCCTCAGTGATATTCACAAAAAGGCGTCGAACCTCTATGCCAGGAAGGCGAACCCCGTTCTTAAATTTAAATTCCCTGAACTCGCAGAAGAGGAAAGCAATCTCCCTCGGTAAACGTAAACGCGCGTCACTCTAGCTTAACTTCAATATGGATACTGTAACGGGTTAAACTCTTACCTATGCAGAATCAACCCATATACATAATGTATATCCTGCTTGCAACGTGTCTTCAAATGACACCAACCATCTTTTCAATTGCAATGTGGAACCAACGCCTCTAACAACCCTCTCCCTCTGGTCCACCACTGTTGAAACAGCATGTTTCCTTGCATTTGCGTTAGAGGATATTAGTGACAATCTGTGAGTGGTCACACCTTTTGGATGGGGCGAAACACGGCACTGCTGCAACAACAACACGGGCGATGAAGACTAAAACTATTTCAATTACACCTTGTAATCTCTTCAAAGCCGTTTTTCCCGGGAGTGGGATTCAAATCCGCACTCCTGCGATGGTTGAACTGTTACACGCACATTCAGTCAAAGGCATGCCTTTGTTGTTGTGCAACTTTTCCCAATTGCCTTCTTTGCATAGTTTATTATATGGATAGTGCATACATTACAGATACGAATTCTGGGGATTTCTGATATCTATGCACCTTCTGCTAACGTTCGAATCGCTAAACTGTTGAGTAAATCAGTCCAGTATTCAGTATTGCAAACTGGGCTTTATTTAGATTACTTTGGGAGTCCTTCACAATTATAATTCACTTCGCAATAGCGTGTTTAAATCAAACTCATTAGTCATTACTCAGCTTGCGCTGCTTTTATACTATCTGTTGCCTCGTCCGCATATTTCTCCAAAGGTCTACGCGTTTCACCTTCTAGAACTGTTGTATCTCCTGCTTGGTAATTTTGTTATATGCGTGTGTATGTGTGAGCAAAGAACTTCGGCTGATGACTGCATCTGTGTGTGTGGGATATCTCTTCGTTTCCTTGCACATATGTGTTGCTAGCTTCAATGTGTACATGTTCATAAGAGCGGCTGCTTCACGTTTCTGTTGTTGCGTGATTATTTATTAACAACCTAGTGATGTCAACATTCGCCACAATACATTGCATGTTAGCTTGCTTGTACCCAAGCTTAGCTTTGTTGGCGGTTCATTTTAAGAACTTTATCTCATACTATTACTGAAACGTGTTTTTTATCCAGTTGGGAGTTTCAAGAAAATATCGACTGCTTAGTGGAATATCATTCTATTTCGCCTGTATTTTCAAGAAACGTTCATAATATGAGCAACAATCCAAGGCGATACCTCTGGTAGAACTCAAGAGACAGGCGTACGAACCTGATTCATTTCTCATTGTACGTTGGGAGGACGTTTGTTAGAAACTAAAATTTAAGTGAATTTTCCTCCTTTTCCAGTTGATTTATCTTCGTAGGACCAAGCTTTTTTGGTTAATATCATCATAAAAGCCACGTTTTACTTCATTAGAGATTTAGGCCGAACTTTTCCTACCATTTTCGTTGTGCTCATTTTTAATATTCCTGCAAATTGGCGCGACAGAACTTATATGCTTTATGCCGACTTCGAATGGCATCTGCAAGGCCGATGAATTTTCACTGAAAAGCTTTTCATGGCAGAAATACGTTCGGAGAGTTTGCCAAACCACTGCCGAGAGTGACCCCACTTGGATAAGCTTTGTTCAAATTGAAAAAACTTCTCTCTAAATTTTGATGTTGCTTTGTCCATGACTTGAACTCAGGAACTTCGGTGTGGAGCGTGCTTCTACTACACCACGGCGTCCGACTTCATCACGATGTCACAGTAACTTAAGAAGTCATTGCCCAGTACGAATCTATACAACACAAAGCCAAAATGAATTCAACCCATTCGCCGTGCAAAGAAAATTACCATTGATTTTGAATAATTGACATGGTGCTGTACCAAGGCGTTGTATTGAAAATGTCAAGAAGATGCAATCAGCCGATGGAATAACACCACCTTGTACTGAATTCGCCTTGTCATTGCAGAGTTTTAAATTACTTGATTTGACGTCACTTTAATCGTCAATTTTTTTTTATGAGAAACGGGGTGGCACTACTAACATATATGAGGTTAAGCCCTTTGTTGTGCTATCTTCTCCTTGAAATGACTCCAACTTTGCCATTAGTATTCTCAGCGTACCTTTCAAAATTCGTTATGGTCATGGCGGAACCATACAAGGTGGCAGCACGGTGACATACATACATACATATATAAATACAATTTCCATGTATTTTGTTTTGTAAATCGCTGGACTTATGTACTGCGCCGGAAGTGTCAAATCATGTTTTAAAAAGTACCAATCAGCTGATTTGCGGCGTTCACCTGTTCCTGGTTCCGCCATGGTTACGACGTCATAATTTGTTTTTTTTTTTCATCATACTAATTCACCTCACACTTTTTTAACTTATTTCAGGTACCAAATTTCCCTTCATCATGAAACTCTGCTTCTCATCGTCGAAGAGCATGAATGGCGCTTGGAATAATGCCACCAGTGAAGGTATGATCGAAAAAGAGAATGAAGTGGAAGTTAAACAGGATGTATATAATTGAGATTTAATACAAATCCTTTAAGCTTATCAATTAAATGAAAACACCCAGCAACAACAACCACAGATGCAACAACAATTACAACACGCCACAACAGAAACATATAAATAAATAAAAAAAATAAACAAAAAATGGAAATGAACTTACGTGATGAAAGAGCGCTGCATGTGAAATGAGAAAGGAAGAGAACAAAATTAAATACGACGAGAGAGTACAGAGAGCGGCCAGCAGCTGGGAAAGCAACGCTGCGTAAAATTTATGAATGAAAGCACGAGTAGCGCATGAACTTGAGAATTTTTACTTTTTTTAAATTTCTTTTTTTTTTTGGTTATTGAACAACAGCAAGAACAACTATAATACTTAACTATAACAACAAACACACTTTTAGTATAATTCGTTGGTATTCAAATGAGACAATTTATTATTATTATACAAAAATTTAAATAATATTAATTATTATTACTCTATTATACATATTATTTATAAACATGTATAAATAATTAGCTACATTTAATTATTTAATATTTAGTTATTATTTTTCATATGCGCATTAATGTTTAGTTTTTTGTTTTTTTTTTTTTTTTGTTAAATATAGTATATAATAATTATTATTTTTGTTGTGCTCATAAATCTTATACATAAACGCGCAATATTGACGAAAAAATTTTGACTGGAGCAAAAAAATCATAAACAAACCGACAACAACAAATGTTCATTAATTAATTTAATTATTATTATTTAGACATGTATTTATATCATATACTATGTATGTATGTAAAAAATAAAGAAAATTAAAAATTTTGATTTGAATGAAAAAGCAGAAGACAAGAAAAGTATTCAAATTCAAATGGTAGTATACCACACTAAATGGTATACATATTTATATAGTATGTATGTACATAAATATATATACGCTGGCTAAAAAAAATGGCGCTTGGAACGCCAAGCTAAAGTTGTATTTAAAATTAGTTTTTAAATTTATATAAAAATGTTTTCTTCATTCACATTTATTTCATTAATTACACTACATACAATATTACATACATACTACATACAAACATACTAGGTTGGAGTAGAATAAAAAAAATTTGTATACATAATAATTTCAAAAAAAGATTTATGTTAAAAAAACAGCCTAATTAATATTACTTTTTTGTTCTAAATGAAATAATTTCAAAAAGGTTTGATAACTGCTTTAAAATAAAAAAAAAATTTATTGGAATTTCGAAAAATAAATTTCCAATTTTTTCCCCGAAAATAATTTTGTTGAAACTTTATAGCGATTTCAAACGTTAAGGCCACTTGCAATTTATTTGTTTAGCTCAAAGTTATTTAAAACAAAAATTCAAGCTTGTGTGAATTTTCTTTTTCATTTTATTGTTTGAAATTAAAATTTAATTTTTTCAAAAATTATTATTTTCTTTTTTTTTCAAAATAAATAATCTTTGAACTTGATTCTTTTTGTTTTGTTGATTCTCCGACAGTGTGGATACATGATGTATTTTGAAATGGTTTTTCATCATACCTTGTCAAATTTGGTTTTGGAAAGAAACCGGTTTCGACGTTCGTTAGTTCCTCGTTCGGTTTGTCTTCAAACCAAATTCGACAAGGAATAACGGAAAATCGCTCACCCAGTCGAAAAATCAACAAAAGAATCGAAATTTATAAAATTATATTCAAAATTATTTCCATAATAATATTCCATAAAATAAAAATTCAAAAAAAATGTTTTTTCATAAGCTAAAAATACTACTCGACCTAAAAACCAAATTTGTTTTATTACGCTCCAACCTAATGCACAAAACTTACATAAATTTAACTTAAATTTCATTAAAAATCATTAGCTTGTTGAATTTGTAAATTAAAAATGCGTGGACATTAGTTTTAAATTTATATATTTACTTATAAAAATTACAATAAATATTATCTAAATAAAAAACAAAACTAAAATAAACAAAAAAAAAAAAAAAAAACGGTGGAAAGTAATTGTTAAAAAAAATGATTTAAAAAATTTAATAAAATGAAATCCCTAGGCGAAATATATATTTGATTTGACAATACTGAGCAAGGATAAAGCAGTAAATATTAGTGCTAGAAAAAGAGGTAGCAGAAGACGATGAAAAATAAGAAAAGAAGAAGGCAAAATAAATGAGAAACAATTGCAAAAAAATTTTTTGCAAAACGGACAAAAGAGAATAGTATTGTTTAAAAAAAAGAGAATTAAAAGCCAGCTAGTTTAGTTTAAAAAGATCTGCAAAAAATTAATTAAAAAACTATTTTTAGAAACAAAATAAATAACTTGTAAAATAAAAGAAAATAAATGCAGAACATTCCATGTCCGAACGTGCAATATTTAAATTCAGAATGCTTTCGACAGCGTTGGGTTTTGAAAATTTTCTCAAAAAAAATTTTTGTTTTTGAAAGAAAATTAAATTAAATATGAAATTAAAAAAAAGTTTGTATCTGAAAATATTTGCACTTGATTTTCAATAAAGATGTAGCATTTTTAAACAAAATCTGAGCAAAAATATATATTTTGTAAAAATGTAAAAAAAAAATAATATTTTTAGATATAAAATTTTCAAAAAAAGTTGTTCTTCCAAAAGAATATTTTTTAAATGATAAGTTAAAAATTTGCAAAAACTCAACCAAATCGAAGTCTGGCGATTACATGTTTTGAACGATTCGACATGGAATGACCCATTATTTAAAAAGTGAAAGAAAAGCAGTGAGACATGAAAAAAACTTTGTAAAGAAGCCAAACTGCTTAAGTGTTTTTTTTTTTTTTTTTTGTATCTATTTCATTAACTCTTTCTCTCATGTGTGCTCTCTCTCAGAGCAAAAATAAACAAAAACTAGTGAAAACAGCAACAATAAGCAACGGAAGAAACATACAGAGAGAGAGGGTGAGCCACAGTTGTTTATGTAAGCGTTAGCTTATGGCAAGAAAGAGATAAGTATATTTAATGTATTTAGATTAAAACAAAACAAAAAAAAATATTATTAAATATAAAAAAAAATATTATTAAATTAATAATACTACTGTGTATTAGTTTAGCAGAATTGTGTGCAATTTGAATTGAATTTAAAAATTCAGTTAGTAGTAGTTGAAAAATAAAAGATAATTGAAAAATACTTAAAAATAATTTAAAATTAATAAAAATAAAAAGCTAAGAAACAAACTGCTACAGAGAAATAACTTAAAAAATATATATGAAAAATAAACGGTAGCTATAAAAGCTACAGCGCTTACTGACCCTTTTTAGCTCTCAAAAGAGCTAAATTAGTTTAGTACCAAAAAGTACTAAATAAGCTTTAGTGCTAAACAAAAAGTTAGCACTAAATTTACATTGCACATATATACTATAGTAAACAGGTCTAAAACAGACGCGCAAGATTGTTGTAGCAGAAAATGGCGTTTATCATAAAGCAGTGTGAACACATCTTAATATATACAAATATGTATGTATTTACACTGTAAATATTGCACAAGCTGAAAAGGAAATGTAATAATCTTAACTACAAAACAAACAAAAGACATTATTTTTGTTCTAAAAATACCTTTTAAAACAAAATATATTTATATTACGTATATACTAATATAATTATAAATAACTAAAATAATTTAAAAGAAATTCAAAAAATGCTAAGAAAATAAGCGCTAAATTAAACAAAAAAATATAAATCACTTGAAATTATTTTAAATTAATTTAATGTAATAAAGAACAAAAAAAAAAACGTAGAAACAAAATAAAAAATTATTTGAAATATTATAATTGTACGGAATATGAGTAGAACAAACAAAAACTATTATAATTATTATTATTATTAAAATTAATAAAAAAAATTCTTTAATTAATTATTAAAATTATGAGTACTATAATTGATTGGTATAAAATAATTCTTTTTATATACATATATATTTACATTTATGTATATGTATTGATGAAAGACCAAAAGAAAGCTAAAAAGCAAAACAAAACTACAATTTTTATGATGTACTAAAAAATGTTTCAAAACTGACATAGAAGGCGCATAAGCGATTAAAGAAAGCAAGAAAAGTAGTATATGGGAACGAGAGAAAAGAGTAGAACAAACTTGTCAAAGAGAAGTGTAGATGGTAGAGGGAAGCAGTTTGAGCTTTAAAAAGTAGGATAGAGGGAGAAAGAAAATATATCAAGGAGTAAGCTTAGGAATCAAGAGGTGAAATGTGACTGCCGCAAAAAGTTGAATGCAAAAACGTTTCAATTATGGAGTATGGAAAGCGTCGAGTATTCGAATTTGTCAAAATTTTTCTAGCGGTTTAAAAACTACTTTTTGTTGTTCTCAGTTATGGCAGAAACTCCATATTTCTGTGAAGCCAGCAGAAATTGAGATGGCAGACTTTTTTCAAACTTGCCCTGAGTGTAGGTACCATTTTTGGCCTAAAATCAGTGGCCAAATCGTAACATACGATCCGTGATGTAATGCCGTATTTTAAATCACAATAGCTCCGAAATGTTGTATCGGATTAATGAAATATGTGAACCAGAGATAACGGTTACTCACTATATCCATAATATATTATTATTTTTTTAAATAGCCCTATTTTTATCGCTTGATTGAAAATAGTTTTCGATCCGTGTTCGTAATACGAACTTCGTATGTTACGATTCCAAAACAGAACTGGTGTTCTCGGTAGCATTTCACTGTTACTGTTACAGTATTTTGTGTCCAACAAAGGACCATTAACATCGATAAAATCTCAAAATGGTTCGTTTAGTCTCCTTATGGCTACAAAAAGAAGAAATATAGCCTTCACATACGAACGAAAAAATTCTCACAATATTTTTCAAAAGTTTCGAAACACGTCTTAAGCAGCTCGTCATCCAGCAACTTTTGCTACCGCATTGGCGTAGTTACCTTGTATAGTGTATATATGATGTTATTCCTCAACGCTTACTTATAAAATAAATAAATGTAAGGCGCGATAACCTCCGAAGAGATCTAAGGCCGAGCTTCTCTTCCAATTTGCGTCGTGCTCCTCTTCATTTTCCCTACAAATTGGGCGGACGGGACCTACATGATTTTATGCCGACTCCAAACGGCATCTGCAAGGCAGATGAGTTTTCACTGAGAGCTTTTCATGGCAGAAATACACCCGGAGCGCTTGCCAAACACTGCCGAGGGGCGACCCCGCTTAGAAAAATTTTCTTCTAATTGAAAAACCATATTTCTAAAATTTTTGATGTTGCTTTTCCCGGGGTTTGAACCAAGGGCATCCGGTGTGGTAGGCGGAGCACGCTACCATCACACCACGGTGGCCGCCAACGCTTACTTAGCAGGTAACAAATATATGAATTTCTTCTCGAAGTGTCTTTGATCCTTATTTATAAACACCCATTAAGTTCTTGTTACACTAAAAATCCCCTTTTAAGGTTTAGGGGAGTCGAACAGGAAGCACTGATACTAGCCCAACTGCAGCGGGTACGATTTGTTTGACGCATCAAACTTTCGGTTTACTCACCTTGCATCTTTAAAGTTAAAGGTGATACCAGACGTGAAGTGAAAGTCGTCATATCTGTTGATCGGCCTTCGAGTTGTTCCTTACCAATTGGAGATTTGGAATTTTCAGAAAGAACTACTCGCACTCCTCCAATGAAGGCATTTTTTTTTTTTTTTTTTTTGGTAAAGAAGGCTGTTTAACAGGAAATTTCAACTTAATGTTTGTCTCTAACCGTTTGTCCAATTCGAACTACGTTCAGCTTCCATCTTAAGTTTGCATATGGCTCCTAGGCTACTGTACCTTAATGTCAATCCAAACAAATGCTCACAATGCACGGAGCGTATATTTGTTGCTGCTGGCTGTGTACTTCTGCGCGCCTGATGAATGTGTGTGGTTGCTCAATTTACGGGTAAGTTTTTTCGGTACTGACTGGACTGAGATGGTAAAAATTATATAAACACGTTAATAACTAGAAGATATAAAAAGAAAATATCGTCAATCAGGTGATAATGTTAAAGAAACTTTAGGTGGGATTATTTCGAATGTACTTTTACTTCACCGAGCTATCTCCGCTCGCCCTGCGATTTTTTGGGCAAAGAGAAGAGGTGTTTTAAAAGATTATTATAATGTAATGTTCGCTTTTAGTAGTTTGCCAAATCACTTGCTCTAGACTCAAACCACAGTCATGTCCTCTCATCATTTTTCATATGCAGCCTAAATATAGGCTACGTTAGCTGAACATCAGAAGCATATGCGTTGCTTGCTGAGTATTTCTGCGCGCCTAATGAATTTGTGTGCTTGCTCAGTTTCGTGCAAGTTTTTTCTGAGTGATGATTGTAAAACTTTAACCCGAAAGATGTAGAAAAAACTATTGTCAGAGTCGGGAGATAATTTTAAAGAAGCATTACGTGGCGGTATACGGCAATCAATCACGTTGGGACGGATAATTGTTCGCGATCACCCGATTTAAAGTATTAATGGAAGTATGGACTTTTACTTCAACGAGCTATCTCCGCTTCCCCTGCAATTTTTTTTTGGGCAAAGAGAAGGGTGTTGTAAAGGATTATTATAATGTAATGTTCGCTTTTAGTAGTTTGTCGAATCACTTGCTTCACACTCGAACCACAGTCGTGTCCCCTCGACATTGTTCATATGGCGCCTAAATGTAGGCTAGGTTACATTAGCATCAGAAATGCACACCTGCACAAAAAGCATATCCGTTGTTAGTGATGTGGATTTCTGCGCGCCTATTGAATTTGTGTGGTTAAGTTTTTCGGTACTGGGTACTTAACCAGTTCAAGGGAGAACAAACAAATAAAAGACATTATTGGTGTGTCTTAAAAACTCAAAAAGCGCAGAAAATTTATTTTAAGAAATACACAAAAACTAGTGTAAAACGCAGCACTTAGGTAAGGTGATAGCTTCCAGCAAGTGCTGCCTTGCAATACTTAGCGCCGGCCAGTTGCAGATGAGTTGAATCACCGTTTCGTCCTCTTCAACCCTTGAAAACTCCTGCAGCAACGAATATAAAGCACTTCGAACCTTTCTGCATGCCTGCCTATAAGGCGGTACACAGTTGGTGCGGAAATGTATCCCTACATAGGGTGTAAACGTGATCGGATCTTTTACTATCCCATTTCGGCTAGGTTTCCTGCGATGTCCGACACCAGCGGTGTTTGTAGCTACATAGCTTTCGTGGGCTTGATGGTGGATATGGTTTAGCATAGCTTGCTAATGTCACAAAAGGTTCATACCCAAGCATTCTTTGTCAGAAAGAAACTGTCTGGTCATACCCTGCCTAGCGTATTCGTCTGCAATGTAGTTTCCCTGTCCCTCTGCACTGCAGCACTGAAACCACATATCACCCATTGTTACGTTTCAGTCAGTGTTTATCTTATTTGCGAATAAAATGAAATTTGGAAAACCTTCCGAAATGTCTGCCTACCAAAACAACATCTCTGTATCGGTACAAATTGGGTTGCTCGTCTTCGGTCACATCGGGCAGCTTGGTGGGTGGCTGATTTCTTCAAACTGTCAATAATGTGAGTGCAACTGTTTTATCAAGTTTTCACTTTTCAATATACTTAGTTTAAGCCAAATACCATTAACTTTGTATAACTCTCAATTGTCTCTTGATATTTTGCTCAAATGTTTCAGAATATATTTGGTAAAGATGTAAATCTGTTGTTGAAGGGAGTTATATAATAAGTGCAAATACTTCTACTTTTCTCCAAACCGAGATTTCTAAAAGGTGCATTTTATTATTGACTTATGTTCTGTAGACTCAAATCCCTCTGTAACATGTAGTGAAGGTCTTCCGTCAAGCAAAGTTGATTGAGCATTATTTGGTTCATGTGATGAGCCTTGCAGTGCCGATAATAAATGTGCGCTATTGCCATGATTGTTGATCTGAAAGTAGAGAGGTCCAGAATTATTATAGTTTTTTGCTAAAGCTATGTATCACAATTCGGAAGTTGGTATGAATATTTAGTTCTATAGCATTTATGATTTTCCTAAATCTAGCTTTTAGCATCCGTTGACTTGTTATGACATCTTTTGTGAAGTTTGAGTCACCAAATACCCAGAACTAGTTAAACTTGTTGGAAAACCTCAATTGTTTACAAATAGTGCAAAAGTTAGCTGAAGTGTTAATCAAAGGGAGAGCTCGTGATGTGAAAGCTTTGAGATGATTCCAACAGTACCCTTCAGACTATTAGTGAGGAATAGCAGTCCCAAGCGTATACCAGTTTCCGCAGTCAGACAACTTACACTCTTGGACAAATTCGGTTGATGAAGTACAGTCTGCGTAATAGGAGCTACCCAATTAAATTATCATTCATTTGATACCGAAACCGCCCAACCCGTTTATACAAACGTAGAAAGCGTTATTGGCCCATGACCACTGATTGAACAGACTCTTTCGTCTAAGGGTAGGGTTTTCAGTACAACTACTGTTTAAGCTGGCTAGAATTTTAACCTGAAATTTTTGATGCCAGTTTTTAAGTACGAGTTTAAGCTGCAGCTAAAGTTGAGCTGAGTTTAGCCTTATCACATTGGCCATTTCCCCAAAATTTTACTGCTTTTAATAGTTTAAGCACCAACTCTGCTTAAACTCGCACCGTCAAACCTTGCCGAAGAATACTTCAGTGTCAAGAGTCTGAGGTAAGTCGCGGTATAGCTTCTCTGAACTGCTTACTGCACAAAATCTTCAAGGGCGCCAATTTTAAAAACTTTATTCAATACTTACTTTATTCGTGCTTAACCGTTTAAATAATTATTGATCACACTAAAGAAATTGAAATTGTTCTCCGTCTGGTCCTCCCAACGGAGTGGCAGCTCCCTCTTACTCTGCTTCCATAGGCGGGTTCCGATAAGGATTTTGGCCGGAACATTATCTTTTACTCGCATAACATGACCCAGCCAGCGTAGCGGCTGCGTTTTATTTCGCTGTACTATGTTGTTGGCTGCATTAAGCTTGTACAGCTCAATTTGATAGAAGAATTCTTCTTACACCAGTCAACTTACAATTTTGATTGAATGCTAAGATATCGGCCACAGTATAGACTCGTGTAAAAGCGTCCTTATCTCTCTTTCGTAAATAAATTTTTTTTTAGCGCGCAGCCCACGTTTGCAAAACAGTGACAATATGAAGTGCGGTTGATAATGGGTTAAATTTTCATGCCTTTCGTGACGCCTACTTTTAGGCGCAAATTGATAAGTGTTGATGGTGTGTAGAGATTCTTACACTGGCGGCCCTTCTAAGTTTCTCTCGATTAATTTTAAAATGTAGGAATTTCAAAAAATTATATTTTCGAAATTTTTAATTGAAAACTTATATTTTCAAATAGTGAAACAAAATTTTGTTGGAAAATTAGTATGTTTGAAAATTGTAAAAAACTTGAATATATTAAGCAAACGAAAAATTGTTGTGTGCTTTCTTTACGTCAATTTTTTTTTCAAATGCATGATACACGAACTTTAAAATTGTATTCCGTTACAACGAAACGATTTCAAAAGGCAGCACATCTGAACCTTTAGATTTTGAAAGTATTGCCTGTAGAAGAAAAGGAGTTTGAAAAGAAATGCGATCTTAGTTAACCAATGGTAGTGTAAAGGAGAAATATCAGCAATAAAGGCAAAACAACCATATCAGAAATAAAGGAAAGTATATTTGTATAAAAAAACTGGCGTATTTTGGGATTTCAAAGCGGCACCAAAATAATAGCAACAAAAACAGCTTCAGCAAACATAAAAATATAAAAGAAAAAGTTGATTGGCAAATGAAAAAATATGGGAAAAAGCAAAAAAAGCTTGCTTACTCATAGCAAAGTGGGTTAAGCTTCTAAAAAATCAGTGGTGGCTTAGTCGAAACATAAATTACTAGAAAAATAAAAACTGCACTTTCATATAAAATTGCGGAAATAATCTGTGTGTATTAACTTGAAATCAACGAATTTTTCAACACTGTACTACTATTTTATTGAATACATTTGTTAAATGCTTTTTTCTTCGCATATATATTGAAATCACTTCATCGAAAAACAGCAACAATAACTACGTTAGAAAAGGCGGCTCTTCTGGAGTGTGTGTGTGTATGTGTGTGCAAAGGTTGGAGTAATCGACATGTTGTAAGCTTTCCGGATGATGATTTTATTGGTGAAAGCTTTTGTAAATTTTGAAGCGTTTGCAACAAATTAATGATGCGGTTATTTCGGCAATAAATATATTTTTATATTCCTTATTGGAAAACAGAATTAATCAGGAAAAAGTCATGCTGAGAGCTTTCAGCGCCTATTCGAAACTTAAAACTTGCAGAACTTTGTAGCTACATTTATTAAATAGAAGCATGAGATTCATAACAAATGCAAAAATGAACAAAAATCTAATAGGAAAATAAGGTTTTTGGAGCTTTTCATAAGTGCAAGCATACAGAGCTTTAAAGCTGTATATATGCAAAAAAAAGTTAGATTGAAGGAACAATAAAAAATCTGCACCTTAAAATTGAACCTTAAATAGTTTAAAACCTTAAACAAGTTTTGAAGACCTGCGGAGCTTTTCGCTATACTTATCGCTGTACTTAGCAAACAAAAAAAAAAGTAAGAATAAGAAGCGTTTGAAGCTTTTTATAAATGAAAGCATTCAAAGTTTGTAAGCTGTATTTAGGCTAAAAGAGTTTTGGATCGAAAAAACAGTAAACATTTAAACCGTGAGCACTTTGTAATTTTTTAGTTTTTAGTTGTAGAGCTTCGAAACTAAGGTTGAGTAAAAAATGTAGACACTTTGGATTTTGAATGCATTTAAAAAAAATCCAGCTTTGGGAGTCTTTAAGTTTTTCTCCAAAAGTTCAACTGAAAGCAAGTTCAATACCTCGGAACTTTTACAAAAATTCCAAAATGCTAAAGCTTTTAGGGTATTCTAAACATTAGGTTTAATTGAAAAGGAAAAGTTTTCTATTTGAAAATACAAACAATAACAGTACAGATTTGAAAGCATTTAGGACTTATTGAAGCTAATTAAGGGGCTAAGGACACATAAGCAAATTTTTAAAAGCTACTTCAAAAGCCTAGCTTAAATTAAGTGAACAAGGACAACTTCGTATAACTTAGTAGCCATGTAGCGCTATTCAAAAACTTTTTTACCAACATTTGCCAGTAGTAAATTGGCTTAGCAATATTTTTAGCAATTCTCAATTCACTTTCTAATGTTAACCCCAAACTCGACTAAGTAAACCCAGCTGCTATCAGTGTCGATTTGACAGTTGACAACATTTTCAAATAATATAAAGCAATATCAAAAATACCTAGCTTTGGTGAATCCTCCAAAAAATTTGTAGCGCGAACAAATGTTTTTCTTTTTTCTCATTTCCTTTTTCACCTTTTCATAAACTTTTGACATTTCATTAGCAGAGTTGCCACTTTTTCTCAAACTGAATAAATATTCAACAAGTGTTGGTAATCGACGATGCAACGAATAATGGAATGCGGCAAAAACCTCGATTAAAGAATCGGCCAAAGTAAGTTAAGCGCAACAAAAAAAAGTATCAGCGAGCAAGCTCTTATCACGAAAGCATTATGTATGGAAAACTTCCTTCGCTATTAAAATATAACAGAGCTTTTACCAAAAATCGTCGCAGAAAAGCATGAAATGTTGCAGCTTAATGCATCGGATAAATTTGCACATATTTTCATGGAACTCAACAATATTTTAAGTGTTAATATCTCATGTAGTATGTATGTGAAAAAGACAAAAAAAAAAAATATGTGTATATGGATATGTAGCAACCAGGAAAATGTTTTTATAAAATGTTACTGCTATGCCTAAAAATAAGGTTTTTTTATAGCAAAAAATTTTAAAATTCTTCATATTTTTTTGAGCGCTAGAATAGCTATTTAGTTTTGAAAACTTAATTGAAAAAATTTAAATATTTACAACTTATATAAATAATATTGTAAAAGCATAGTTATTTTGTACGAACTCAAGCTTTACGGAAATTATAAAATATGCATAAAAATTCAGCAAAGTGTGTGTGTAAATGAAAAAAATAATAAAAAATTTGTGAGAAAGCAAAATTTGTTTAAATATTATTTAAAAAAATAATTACTTACATTAATTATATTTTTAATACAATATTGTTTTGTAATTTTGTTGTAATTAAACTGTAAAAAAAACTGGCACAATGATAAATAATTTAATAACATAAAAATCTTGACTAAAACTAAAAATTTTTAATTTCATGCATAAACTTAATATTTAACATTGCAAAAGATAATAAAATATATTTTATAAAAAAAAGGAGCTAAAGCTGCTAAAAGCAGGAAAAGAACGCAAAATGAATAGAGACGTAATTATTATTATTTTTTTTATAAAACCCAATTTAATTTTTCTGTTAAATTAAGAAAACAATTTAGTACCCTTTTAGCTCCAAGTAAAAAGAAATTAAGTATGAAGTATTTCATACTGCAGAGAAAAAAAATTCAAATGATTCATATTCTTTTATTTCTCATATCGACTGCTGAGGGGAATATCGCCCTATTGCGGCTGCCGTTTCGAGAAAACGTTTGAAAAACGACCTATATCAAAATGTGTTTCAAAAACGCCTTATCTGTGCTCAATTTAAGTTCAATACATTTTGGCATTAGCTGGGGCGTTTGAGAAAAAATTCTGAGATTGGGCGTTCTTCAGCCGAATTCTGAGATAGTGCGTTTTTGAAAAAAAAATCTGAATAGGACGTTATTCAAACGTTGTCTGAGATATGACGTTTTCGAAACGGCGGCCCAGATAGGGTCATATTCCACTCAGATATCTTAGCGATTTGTTCATTTATTTTTAGTAAACAGATTAAATAGCTTTCTTATTCTTCCATAAAATGTTTCATTATATAAAATTAAATCTTTGTTTTGAAATTAAAAAAAAAAAAGTTTTTTAAATATATATATATTTAAAATATATATATATATAGGGCGGGTCGATTTAAAAATCGATCATTACTCTGTGAAAATCGTATTCTAGGGATCAAAATAAGAAACTTTGCCGAAGGAACCATATCTCTAAAACGAATTCTGATGTCCCCCCTTTCGGTCGAACTTTTGCGTAGGGGCAATTTCAATTCTACCTGCTGTGTCTTGTGGTGGCTTAAAAAAACAACACAAGCAATTTTACGATCTGCAATTGTGTCACAGTGATACCTTCATTTTTTAAAACGGTTGAATAAAAAACCCACACAACTATGTTTACGACATGCAAATGCATCACAGTGATGCCTTGGTTTTAAAAGGGGGTTGTAAAAACGCTAATTTCTAATAATTGTTTTTTATTTCTTTTCTATTACTAAGTTAAGTTCATTTTTTCATTTACATATGTTCTGACTAAATAAATTTCTAAAGAGAAAAATAAACTCCAAAAAGAAAAAAACAGGCATTTCAAAGTGGGATTTTTCAAAATTTGCAAGTTCGCCCCAAAGGGGGGGACACCAGAATTCGTTTTAGAGGTATGGTGCCTTCGGCAAAGTTTCTTATTTTGATACCTGGAATATGATTTTCACAGAGCAATGGGCGATTTTTTTGCCTCCCCATAAATTGACCCGGCCTAATATATATATATATATATATTTGAAACTTGTAAGTTTTTATAATTTCCGTTGTAGTTTAAAATTTCTACAGATAATTATTTTATGAAGTATTCTAGGCTTTAATTATTTTATATCCTGCCTTGTTATTTTTAATTTTATTTTTTGTATGATAATTTGTATAAATATGTTAAAATCTTGTTGATTTGAATGCTTTAGTTTTAAAAATAATTTCATTTTCTAACTTAAAGAAATTTATTTTTAATAAAAAATAAACCCAGTAAATACATACATATTTTTATTTGAGTTTCTTGAATTGTGTTGCCACCAAATTTGCGGTATTTTTTAGTTGCAAATGTAATGAAGAACATCTAGAAATAAAAACTGCGAAAACTGTTATTCTTTTTTAAAATTAAACAAATCATAGATCAAACACTATGTAGTCCCGAGCACTTGCATTTCCATACTGTCGATAGAGTTCAATTACTTACATAATTGGCGCTTAGCCGTTGAAACGATTATGACCGTCCAACGCGCGTCAGTGCTTCTTCGCTCTGCCAACTGCCGCCAATCGGTCACACCAAGTGAGTTTAAATCGTTTTCCACCTCGACCTTCCAGCGGAGTGGGAGCCGTCCCCTTCCTCTACTTCCATAGGAGAGTTCCGATAAAAATATTTTCTTAGCCGGAACGTTATTTTTAATTCGCATAACATGGACTAGCCAGCGTAGCCGCCGCGTTTTAATTCTCTGGACTATGTTGATGTCTGCATAAAGCTCGTAGAGCTCATCATTAAATTTTCTACGGTACTTGCCATCGCCAACGCGTAGAGGTCCGTCAATCTTTCGTATAGAATTCAATTATATCTCATTTATCGATTTTTTTGCTGAATTTCTAGTACTGACCGATCAGTCATGGTTTCCTTTCATATTTACAGAAGTTTGATAAAGAATTTTTGTATAGAGGTTTCAGTTCAAAGCTTACTCATCTAGCTGACACCATTCAGTAGCAGCTATATGAATTTAAGATCTATGGAAACCATGAAAATTATGTCTAATTTTGCCAGTTATAGTGAAGCTTCTGATCTTTTTAGGTCCGATTATCAATATTGGAAACTCGACCTTAATTTGCATCTGCAGAAATTCAATTATATTCCAACATAGTTTGTTGTGCTTGTAGCGGTAAAGACACTCCCCGAAGGTGTTGGGCAGTGTTATCGATGTTTATAGTCCTTTGCCGGATATAGAGAGCGTAAGTTCCATATTAACATAGATAGGTTCAGACACTTGATCGCTAAAAATATCGATATAAAACCATCAATATTGAGTTAACTCTCATCGACTGAGAAACGTATCAACATCAAAATTCCAACCTTAAAGGGCGAATTAATGGTGACTTATAACCATAAAGCCATAATCAGATAAATCAGCTGATCGAACCTACCTTATGGAAAGGAAAGTAATCAATTATTGGTGCCATACCATAACGCTAACGCCATAGCCAATCAATTGGTTTTTGGTTTCTCGCCATATCCATAACCTAAAAATATTTGAGTTGGTGAATTTAATAACTTTTTTTAGATTTTCTTCATTGTTTTGGATACGTTATGACTAAGATACTTATTTTTTGTGGAATATGTTTGTAATTTTTTGCGTTTTCATCATTTTTATGAAATTTTCACGACTTTTAGTTTAAGGCACCATTAATCGATCACATTGAGATGGTTATGGATATGGGTAGGGTTACGACTATGGCGTTAGGGTTAAGGAAGTTTAATTTGGCTTTAAGGCCCCGTTACGGATACTTAGCATAGACTTTACTTGACTTGGCGTAAACTTGGCAACTTAGCCTTGATTATACTCCACTTAGCGCATACAACAACAAATGGCATCTCAAAATGTAAACGTCACTTAGAACTTACATAGAATATCAAAATTCAACAGACTTCTAAGTCAAGTTAAGTGTTGCTAAGTTTTGAGTAATCAGTAACATGCAATGTTCATTTAACAGAACTGTAAGTGACAGTTCTCAAGCCAAATCAATTCTATGCTAAGTATCAGTAATGGGGCCTTTATGTTATACTAGATGTGTTCTAACAGGGCTCATTTCAACGCATCCACTGTTCGGACTTCAAAAAGTCACCACGGAAGCGGAATGTATGAAATTCAACACAGTTGACTCGTTAAAATCAGTTGCGTGTATTTAGGCGCTCTGTGGAAATTCTGGATACACTAAGGCTATCATCAGATGTTAGCTTTTGGCTGGATAAGAAATCTTTCATAATTTTTTAGCATAAAAATGATTTAAGATAATTCTCTTTAAAAGTTTTTTGCCCAAAAATAGTTACTGCACTTATTTATTTTATTATTATTATTTATTACTGCCAGATCATGCTTATTTCACATTTAACCCAAAAATGCGCAACTAATTTTTATTTATAGTTTAGAGCATGATACAAAAAATGGAGGTAGTTCCATTTAGTGTGACGTTAGACACTTGAATTTTGCGGGGCAATGACAATTTCACCAAAAACAAGCTACCAGATTGAAAAATGTTACGAATTTTTCTAATTTTGATGGATTGCATATTAACGAATACGACTAAATGACTTTCACAGTTATTTTAAATAAAAAAGAAAAAATAACGAACCCCATGCCTTGGACATATTTTAATACGAAATATTAGCCTAGAAAAGAATGTTTTTAATAAGTTTTTCGAGCTCCCGAAAATTGTTTTGGTGGAAGAAGCAAGGGAATATAGCCGGTACGTTTTCTCAGAACCTTTTGACAAAACATATACGTTTGTCAATTGCTTGCTCAAAGGATGTCCTTATAAACCGACACCGCAATTTCGTGATTAATTGGCTACAGGTCTACATTTTTTATTTTTTTATTTGTTGTATAATTCAAGCGTTAGGAGGGATTTGTTAAACCATTTTTTAGGAAGAACATTACCCTGTAGCTCTGCAGTTAGCCACTAGTTATGAGAGTGTTTTTGCCCGTTGTACCAGGGGTCACCTTGGGGCAGCTCCGCCTATACACATTCTGCGCCCTTTTAGCATTGACATAGATGTGCAGGCTTTGGAGATACACTTTTTCTCAACAAGCCTTGAAAAATGTTCACTGTAGGGGCACGATAATAGGGCCATGCTAGAACAACAGGATTTTTCGTGTATTTTTTTCTGTCTAGGGGTCAAGATATGATATAAAGATATGAGTCATTAACCAATGTATGAGTCATTATCCACTATTTTTCAATAAAATTACATGTTTTACTATATTCTCAATCGATATGTATGCACATAAATCGTGCTAAAGCATATTATTATTGTCTCAGATGACCATTGCGTTGTCATCCTAAAGGAAATTGCCATCCCGAAAAACCACAATTGCGCCTTAAACAGTAACAGTATGGCAACGCTTCTGGCAAAACAACAAACAGTATGAAACTTCAAAAATCCCCAAATACGTCAAAAAAATTTTGAGTGGAACTACCTTCTTTTTTGTATCATGATTTAGAGGAATAGAAATTTGACAAATAAACAAACTTATGAACAATTACAACATATTACTAAAACGAATTATTTTATTATTTAAAGCATTGTTATAATTGACAAAGACACAATACAACCAGAATGGAATTCGATCAAAATGCAATACTCGCAAAGCAAAATACAAATAAAAATATTGATGTTTAGGTGCGAATTAAGTCCCTTGCATGTTACGCACTAAAAACCAAAAAACATCAACAAATAATATAAGAAAAAATCGACTAACAAAAATCTTTCAAAGTACCACCACCGCAA